>NW_008681891.1:93472-128773 GCF_000695815.1 Acanthisitta chloris
TGACCCTCAAGTCCATCACCAGGTCCTGGCTCTTTTGTATCCTTTCAGATTCACATGAGGAGAACAGGCATTAAATCCAAAGCAGATCTGAAGTTTAGGACTCTAGCCCTAAAAGGGAGGCTTTGCCTTACTTATTTTTACATTCCAGTTGCACATAAACAAAGAATATAATCTGCTTTTGAGGATTTAAAGTCTGTGGATCTTTCTGCCAATGTTAAGTGCACCTGATGGTGCCATCATCAGGTCTGATTTTTTCCCCCTAATGTTTTAGAAAGGGAGGGAGCACTAGAGATGAGAAAACTGAGGTTGCTTTTGAAGAATTTGTTGCTGTTAGGGAAAGCAGGGTAACACTTTTGGTTCAGGCTGGGTAATGACTGAGACCTTTCACTATGAGCCACTGTGTTTCATCAGCACAGGAGCTCTTTGCTGATGCACTGTCCAGCCCGGTTCCAACCATTAAAGCAGTGGCATTTTCAGCACTGTTTCCCTCCAGAGGCTATCCTGTAAGCTCAAATGTCTGGAGCTATTTCCACTGCCTATCTTTACCCTCCTGTGTAGCTAACAGAGAGTAGACAGCACTCTGAGTCCTCACTTTGACATCCAAATTAGATGCCTACAGTCAGATGATACCTCCACTTTCTCACACACTCCTTTTTCATGTCTGTCTCACACTGTCAGATTGGTGCTAACAAACCTGAGCATCCACAAAACTAAGCATCTTCTCTTCTATGATTATGTTACCCTAGGAACAAACTGCATCCCTTACCTGGGAGCTATGGTTCAACTGGGTTTTTGGCTGTCGGTTGGGGCAGATTACAAAAGAAGGTTCATTGACTTCCCTGCACAATAAAGAGAAACCATGGATGAAATGTGGTCTCCTGCACTCTGACACCTGTCTACAAAAGCAGTGCCTTGCACAAAGAGGTCAGTTTGCAATGAGAAGGTGTGGAAAAGAGAGAAACCTCTCTCCAAACTGACACACCACCTGTCCAAGTGGTCAGCTTGCCTCCAGTGGTCTCACTTTGACACATTACACACTAGATTTGGCCTGTGAAACTTTGAGTTGCAATATATCTGGAAAAGCAACAGGCACTATAAAAGGGAATGGGGGGGAGTGCCAGGAATGCTGCAAAATGTAACTAGCAGGAATTAAAACCTAAAAGAAACATCATCCAGGGTCTCCACAGAAGCTATAAATCCAAACAACTCTTTTGCCAGGTGTTATTTTGCAGTGCCTGCTGTTACAGAGACTCTTTGCTGGCATCTTGCCTGTCTCATCTTCCCAGTACCCCAGAGCCCACTGGGCAGGCAGCACAGAGCAGGGCAGCCAGGGAAGTTATTAGCCAGCACTGCTCGGCAAGGGCTGAACCGGCGCCGGGCTTTGAGCAGCTGAATGAAGTGTTGTCATTTCCCAGCTGGGAGCGGGAAAGAGCACGGTGCCGCTTCCTGATGCTGTTATTTTATTTTGCAGCAGCTTCCCCTTCCCGCTGTCTGAATGTCACAGATTACTTCACTGCTGTGCAAGCCTTGGAAGGGGGAGCAGAGGGGGAAGTAAAAAATCTGGCAAGTGCTTCCCAACTGCCAGTGTCCCCAGTGCCCCAGCTGCTGCACAGGGACCAGAGTCTGGAAAGGATGGGTGGCAAATTCACCTTTTGGGAAGCAAGAGCCATGCACAGATCAGTAACTCACCTGCTATGGTCAGCAAACACCTGAGGATCCTGATCTCACTCCCATCTATTTAACCCCTCTGCACTAAGGCTGGGGATGTCTTGCTGGCTCAGGAAATATAAGCCCCAGGCTGCTTTTTGGAGCCTGTCAGCAGTGCTCTTTTGTCAAGCAGAGGCCTTCCTGTCAAGTGATACAAAGTGCTTGCTCTCCTTTTCCCCTTGGGAGCCACACATGCTTCCTCCCGCAGCAGCCCCAGCCTTTGTCAGCCCAAGGGAGCGGGGCAGCTGGCAGGACGCCCGAGTGTCTGGCAGAGAGACGGCTCTGCACAGCCCTGGAGCTCACCACCACACTGCATGCAAAGGGCCTGGCCAGGGGAGGCTGTGGGGAATTTGGGGCACTAGGCTGGAGAATGGCAGAGATCACCACTCTGTGTGAATGGCTAGAGTCTGTGCATTGCTTTGGAGCTAAGCATCCTGGCTGATCCCACCTGCAGACACTCAGGGCTGATGTCCCCATGCTAGGGACTGACCCAGTGCACAGCTGCTGGGAGACAGCAAGGCAGAATGGGAAAGCAGCAAAACAGAGGGTCTATTTGATCAAATCAGAATAAGTGCAGCAGTCCCACAATTTCACACAGCTTACAGAAAACTCCTTCCCACAGCAGGAGTAAGCTGTCTAGCCAGGGCTGAACTGAAGCACACAGAGAACTAACAAAAATAGCTAAGAAACAAAGGAGCCATGACATGATTTCACCTACAGCAGCAGCAGTGAGGACATCAAATTCTACAGCATCCAGGGGAAGCCTCTTTCACCAGAGCATCCTTGTCTTCACTTACGTCTGAAATGTCATTTGGTCATGGCCCTGTCTTGGGGAATTGGCTCCATATCTGCACATTTACACAGCTGGAGTATTCTAACACTGACCTGCAATGCTGTCATTGACTATGAGGTAGCTCATATGCTCTTTCCAAAAAAAATGAAAGTTCTTCCCTCTGCCTTAGATTTGTAAAGCAGGGACAAGGATGTCAACTACCACTGTAAAACATTTTAAGACCTCTCCACTACAAGGTGCAATACCCATGAATTTCAACAGGACTGTTACATAAATAAGGAAGCACAATCATCCTTTGTTTTCAAACAAAAAGAAGATGCAAATAAAAGTATTCTCCCAAATTTGTTCATTCTGAACAAGATGGAAAGTGCTTTCTTCAGTATGCAAACACAGAAAGGATAATTAAAAAGCAGAGACTGGGGAAGCATGGCAAGCCATCGTGACAGTCTTGTTTGCAGGTTCCCAGTATAATTATCATATCAGAAACAACTGCCATAACTGTAACATCTAACAAAAGTTGTGTATTGTCAGGAGCAATTAAACTTACACGATTTTCAATTTTTAAGCTTAAAGAGTATATAAAAATCACTGCAGAAAATGCAAACAGTCAGACTTGATGGGAAAATTAGTGTCTCGAGAAAGCCTTCTCCTCCACTTCCAAGGGACATCCTGAATCAAGTAATTTTTCCTTTCACTTCCACAGTCGAAAGACAATTCATTTTAATAGACAGCACCAATTGAAAATCCTATGGTTCATGTGCATCACAACATTAAGAGAGGAGGACCACAACAGTAGACTGGAGCTCTCTTTTTTACTGTGTAAAGCTTTTAGCCATCTATCCTGAGGCTCTGCAGGACAGGCAGTAAAACCTCAATCTGTACCAACTTCTTGGTGAATTCCCCCTAAGCGAGGCAAAGAGGAATGAGCTACTGTATCAGTACTTGGTAGGAAAGCATTGCGCTGCCAGACCACTTTTAACTCACCAAGCCTCATCCTGAATCCATGTGAGACAGCCATGAGAGGAAAGCAGGCCTGTAGCTGCACAACGTTTGTTGGCCTAAATCACTGCCGTGGCTGAAACTGACTGCAAGTCAGGTCACTTTATTACAACTGCTTACAGCTGAAGTAAGGGAGGGGTCGAGCAGGGCTGGTAGGCTGTCAGGGAATCAAGCAGGTGGAACCAATTCTCCCAGTAGTGGGACCAGCTTGTGAAGGCTGAAAGTACAAGTTTTAAACACTGCCAGCTCCAGGATGAAGGACAGATAACATTTGGTAGTGCACGCACTGATTCACAGTAATTCAGTGTAGGAAGCACCCACCACCACACAGGCCCATGGTTTCAAGGAGAGCTTAAGCAGACAGGTTGCATTACATCCCATGTCAACATGCAGCCTCTGGCTCTGATGTCTGGACTGAATGAGTGTAACTCTCCACTGATCTCTAGAGTGATGGAGAAAACACTACTCTCACATCCCTCAAGGCGCAAAGAAAATCTTTTCCTTCTCACTTCTTCTTTTCACCCCTCTTAAAGTGATGGCATTCCTCACCAGCTGTAATCAGCACACACACTCTCCCAAAGTGCCATTTAATACCGTCACACAAAACTTCTGCGTGACCCACTTTGGGTTATTATGTGCAATAATTACAAGACACCACAGTCTTGGTCTGCCAGGCTCCAAGAGGCTTTCTGCAAGGACACTCACTCAATTCCCCCTGTCTGTGGACTCTCAGCTACATGCCTGAGAGATGGACAGCATGTCTCTCCATCACAACCACCCCCACCTCCACTTAATTTCATGCTTGGACTGTGACTACACTAACAGGGCATATCTAGTTTCTCCCTCGTATGCTGATTAAACCGACATGGTGCTTTGCACAGTCTTTCACGGACTCCTTATCTCAGTAACAAGAGGGAGGAAAAAGCACAAGGACGACTCTGAGCAAAGCAACACTGTCTCCTTTCCTGGCACAGGCAGAAGGCTCTTTGGGAAATGGTGTGCATCCCTCTGTCAGGAAGTTTAGAGAGAAAAGTCACGACGGCTCAAGGGCTTGTCAGGGCAGGCCAGTCCTGGTAAATGGGAAATTCTGAAGGTCTATTTAACGACAATGTTTTCCAACCTTTTCACAGGATTTCTCAACTGTTAGCACATTGAGGAGGTGGGTAGAGATCAGAGGCTTGGAGAGGTTGTGCTTGAAGAGGAGGTCTCTGCTTCTGAGAGCTCTGCAAGAGATGCCCAGGAGCGAATGATGCCCTCCCCAGCCACAGTGCATGCCTATGGCAATCAGGATCATGGCTATGGGTGCAGACCACTGAAGTAACAGTTGAGTGCTATTAGTTCCATCAGTCCAAAACTCACTAGTTCAGTTTTAACTGGATGGTTTTTCCCAATACTGCCTTCTTGTCTGCCAGGCTTTGGTGCTGTTAAATGTAATCCAGCAAGCTTACAAAGATTTTCTGGAGAAAAATCATGCTTTAGGACTAAAAAAAAACAACTTACAAATATGAAATGTGGGATTTTAATCTCATCCCATTTCTTTGATTTTTTTAAAAGGTCATAAAGGAAGGAAATATTCCAAGACTCACAACAATTATGAAGGGAATTACACCATATCAGGATAAATCAGTGGCAGAGCCATGGATAGAGAAGCAGGGATGGAATACAGTTCTCCTAGCCTTGAGCCACTCCAAACATAAGACATCCAGAGCAGCACAAGACACACATATGGAGCTGGTATATAGAACACTGAGCTAATGGGATGTCAATATTCTTGCAGGCTAACTGCCTTGGCTAAGAGTCCCCATGTGCCAGTTTTCTATGTTTGGGAAAACAAGTAAAAGCCCAGATTTTTGCAATGCAGCTATCCACATTCAAGTTAATTCCCTTCAGCTCCCTGTACCACAAGTATAGAGACTGTTCATCTCATCATAATGCAGGCACTGAAAACAGGTCAGATGATTTCCACAACAGGTCTCCTAGCCCACAGCCCAGCATGGTCTCAGCAAACACTCCATTTGACAGGCCCTTCAGGCTGCAATAGTGCAACAAGTCCACATGCTGTAAAATAAGGATGGCCGCAAATCAAAGACTTCATCAATCCTAGGATTTGAAGCTCTAAGAGACCTTTAGAAAATGCAAAGGCATAAGTTTTCTTTTCTCTCCTGTCTCATTCTTGGGCTCAAGCCAGCTACAAAACTGCTTTGGTACCATAAGACAGCCTTTTCACTCCTCATGGGCTTGTGAAGCACTCACAGCTCCTTTCAGCTCCTACTAGAACCATTCAACACCTTTGCAAGTTCCTTGGTTTCTCAAAGGAGCCAGCCTAGCATCTGCAGAGCCAATTATAGGAGAACACAATGCAAGTATAAAAGAACAGACTCTGCTTCCAACTCACAGAGTCTTTGCTTAGAGAACCAGCAAATCTATCACAAGCACATTCACTGCCTTCAAATCCCCTTGCCACAACCCTTACAAAGATGGCAATGCCTGGAAGAGGAATGAGGAGACCTGATTTCAGAGGCAGCTTGCTTACCTGGGACACACCTTGCTGATGCAAAGCTACTAGCTCAGACCTCAGCTTTCCCAGGAGTTCCTTTGCCTGTCACACAAAGCTGTGTTTGAGAGAGACTTGCTCTACTCACACACACCTACAGGTGACATGTGTGAAGTATAAAACAGGCTATTTTCAGAAGGAAATTGCCTTGTTTGGCTTGGGTTTTTTGATGGGACCAGAGTACTGCAGCAGATATCACCACTGAATGGACCTAAGTTATCATTCCAGATAGATGGTCTGCTGGAAAGTGCTTTGACACAAGCACATACACACACACACATGCACATGGAGTTTGGCTGGGCTGGTTAAAACACCACAGCACTTATTGCTCCTTGAGGCCTATGAGTTCACTTCTAGGCTCCCAGCCAGCTTGGAAATCACATAACCCACGTGAACAGCAAGGTTGTAAGGAGACATTTGTCAAGAAAAAAGATAGTTCCCAAGTGCTGTTCCCTGCAGGACATATCTCAGCAACCCTGAAACCAAGATAGTCACTAGTCAACACTTGGGGGACTATCCTTGGTGAGGTCAGCCAAAAATGACTGTCCACCACAACAAGTGAGAGGGTTGCCATGCTGGGGGATAAAGAAGAAAGTCACTCCTAGGCCTGGCTCTTTTCTGCAGAGAAGCACAGAAATTTTGAGTCATGTTCTAGTGCTTTTATGTCAAGTAAAAGGGCCAATGAGGCACAAAAGGGACATAAATCATTTGTGCTGTCTAGAAAAGACAGCAGAGCACCTTACAAGGACCTCCTTGCAAACACTAGCCCAAGGGAAGGATGCTGGGTAACCAGAGCATGGCACGCTGAAGAGGAATGGAGCAATAGTGGGTGGCCTTACATGGTCCACACGGCAGCTCATTTATAGACATGCTCCTAAAAGCGACTGCAACCACCACAGGTCTCTTTACCCCACCAGAGCAACACATGGCAGGCAGCAAGGCAAAGAAATACATCTCAGAGCTCAATATTCATCTAGCAACAGAACAAGGTCCTTCTCCCCAAATCGTGCTGGCCCTTCAAAAACCCATCCTACTGTGTCTTCCCTCACCAGCACCTAGTGCATCAACTTCAGCTGGATCACAACTGGGTGAGAAGTGGTTCTGAGACATGAGAGAGGTTTAGGCCACCTTGTCAGGCCAAATTCACATACCTCACAAGCACATGCCATCACTGAGGAAGGGAACAGTAATTTGAGTCATCATATGGGGATGAAATTTATGCTAAAGATAAACTAAAGTAAGGGCAAACTTCTATTGCATCGTGGTGTAACAATCTGCATGAAAACACAGCTATTGATACCATCAGGTTTCCCATCCCTAACAGTCATCTTTTTCTTCGTTTGTTTTAATTTTTGCTGATAAGAGGTAGCTCATTATTTGGGGGAAGGGGGAGGCTGCTTACATTTTTTCAAATTAAATTGTGGCAGCGGCGCGCGGAGAAGCACAGCACTTCCCCTCTCTCACCGGGTAAGCTGCAGCACAAAGGCTTGGGGCTGATCTCACATCCTCTTCAACAATTAAAAGTCAAGGCCAGCAGCACAGCCAAAACTTGACACGCTCTTTAGAGAACAAAGGTCACTAGATTGAAGTCTTCACTCCCCGCTTTGGCTGAAGCAGCATGAAACATCCTCTTCAAAACCTAAGGCAGTTGAATCTTTATCAGGTGATGATGGCTTTTTGGAGAATAAAGACAACTGACCTCTGTGTCTTCCCTCCTACTGTTCCACAAGAAACCTTCAAGCCACCTAATTAGTATAAATCATTTTCCAGTAAGTGCTCCTGCCCCACGATGGCCTCATCAGACACCAGGTCCAGAGATAAAGCTGCTGATGGCCGTGATAGCAGCTGGGCCAATGCTGGGTATGACAGCTGAAGCAAGCCAGAAGCTGGATGGTCACAACTATGGCTGGCCCCAGCTCCCTGAGGAGCGGAACAGCCTGAGGTGGTTATTGCAGATGTGCAGGTGTGACCTTGCACAGCTGTAGGACAACAGCTGGGCAGGAAATGAACCAGATAAATGTTGCATTAGAAACCCCAGTACTCCTAGTGCTTTTGCATAAATAGTGGTTTTGGAAAATTAAATAAAATAAAAGTCATTACATGGTTAAATGGTTAATTTCATGGCTACAGTCATAAAGCTGACAGAAGCCAGGGCAGCCACAGGGAGGCCCTGTCCAAGCCTGACAGCATCAACACCCTCTTGAGAATGAGGCTTCACTAAGTAATTTTGTTTTGGCTAACTCAAAATTAATCCTCAGAGCATGTAGCTCGGTCAGCCCTTGAAAGAGTCCAAAAGACAGACTCACAGGACAAGAGTCAGCCATCTTCATGCCCATTATTGGGTAGGACTAAAATGTGTTCAGACGTCCTCCCTACCTGCTGTCCCTTCTTAATGCCCTCTGCTTAGCTCAGCATACTTACCCAATTCAAAGGTAGCATTCAATTTCAGGAAACTTTTTGTGACTGGTGAACAAGGTCTAACAAGGTCCCAACTCCACCTTACATTGTCAAGGCAAGGATGACCTAAGAGGAGAACCTACAATGGTGGACTGAAATTGCCATGGGTTTCATCCTACTCCTTCCCACCACCTTGGACAGACTCTGGAAGTGAAGTGCAGGCTGACAGCATTTCCCCACACACTTCAGCTTGCTTCTAGCATAGCTCTTGTCCCAGCAAAGAGCCTTCCCAACATCTCTCCAGCAGACAGGGAGAACCCTCACAAAAAGCTTATTTTAGGAGCTATTTCCTCCTATCAATCTGAAGAACAAGCGGCATTTCCCTGTCATCAGCCCAACAAAAATAGAAAGCACAAGGCACCACAGCATCAGACCTCTCACTTCCATGAAGAACTCAAAGACCTAAACGTGGGCTCTTTCAAACCCAGGCTCAGATTGCAAATATTGAAACCAAGCAACCTCCACCAGCACCAAGAAAGCATCTGGATTCAGCTATGAACTTGGAGCAATCTAAGTCCAAAGCAAAGCTAAAGCAAAAATCAAACTGACTCCTTCCTCTCCTGAGAGCATGGTCACTCCCTAGGTACCAATGTGGTAAGAAGGAAGACTCATGTCATTCATTAAATCATCAAGAAATATTTTGTTGCATTAGTTTTCAGACCTGTTATGAGTCTGATGGGCCCAGTGCAGGCAGAGAAGTGTGAGATGGTATCAAACAGCCAGCAGCAGGAAAGGGCACGGGGAGAGAAGGGCCTCCAAAATGAAACTCGCCCAAAAATATCATTTTTATATGAAACAGCCACTGCTGACAAATAGTTCTTTGTCCCAACACAAAGAGCATGCTTCAGGCATGAGTTGCTAAGGCACAATTTGCCTCATGCAATTCCTTGCCTAAGATATACTGCAGAAGTCAGTACTGCCTCCATGTGTCCTACCTGCTCTGGGGTTAAGATAGAACATTTCCAGCCATGTCCTTAAATCACTAAGTTCTCTGTTTCATTTACTGATCTACTCCACTTTGGCTAAGACAAACTCAAAACCTTCCTGCAGCCCCACTGAATTCAGTGGGGCTGCACTGCCAGGGCCCAGGCAGAACCACTTCTCTCCTGAAAGCCTCATCTGTGTTAACTGAGGCTCAGAAAACAAGACATTTGATAAAACATGATGTAGCTTTGATCAGGCTACACTAATTGATACCTTAAATTCCAGCATGTAATTTTAGTTTTAAAAACTGTGTCTCCCAAAAAAAATCTAAGTTGGGGGGGAAGATTCCCAAATTTCCTTCAGTATTCCTTCATGGAATACCAAAGAAATTTTAAGAGATGGATGGATAGAATAGAATAAATTGCACTTTAACCCTGGAAACAGCTTGCTTAATACTGCTAGGATCCTCCATCAAAGTTTGTCCCACGAAAACTAGATTCAGGTTTATCACTTATTAATTACCTATATGAAAAAAATAAGCCCACCTCTTCCTAAAAACCAGTGATTAAAAAAATAAAATTAATAAAGAAGTCATAATGGATGAACACACAGATGCATTCACCCTGCTCCCTGCTAACCACAGCCCCTAATAGGAGATAATGGAAGCTGCTTTCAAATGAAATGTCTAAATGGGCCTAGAGCTTGTTTTCTCCAAACTCAGCCAGGCATTACTGCTGCCACAGCCACTTTCAATCAAGCTTTTACTGCAAAGGAAAACAAAGGAAGAAGTTAAATCCATGGGAGATTTCCAATGAATACTTAAAAATCTTTTCACGGGACAGAGTGAGGGAACTCTGTACCAGCAATGACCTCAGAAATCCTGTGAGTTCACTCCATTGCAAACTGTTCCCTCTCTCCACTAGATTTTAATTAGCTAATTCAAGGCCTTGTACGGAGGAGGAAAGAGTACTGCTTAAGCAGCAGAAAGTTCAACTAAATTTGCTGTGTGCTTGGAATTTAACAGACAAATACCAAGATCCTTTCAGGGACTGTCATTTCCCACAGTTAAAGGTAGACATGTGGCCACTTGGAGCCTTTCAAAGGATCATGGATGCAGACAGTGTGCCCATGTATGGCCACAGCTCTTCTTGTACCAAATATATACCTAGATTTGTGCACCATCACACACCCTCTGATGTAATGAGGATGTAGGCATGGGGAGATGTGCTGCTGTGCTGTACCCATGCAAATTTGTCCCGGTGCAGACACACAACACACACCCCAGGCATTTTCCCTGCCTGCCTGTTTCTCCCCCATAAGCTCCTTTCACCCGTCTCAGGAACAAAGGCAGCGGGCTGAAAGATCCAGCAAAAGTGCCTTGTTACGCAGAAGAAAGAGATACTTTAACTCAGCTGTCAATAAGTTTTGCCCATTTACATGTGTGCAGAACACTTTGAATAAATTACGTTTCCAGGATTTAGCTCCACGACACTGGCCTAACAAAAGCAGACTTACAGCTCCAGGGGAGGGGAGGGGGCCGAGGGGGAAACACATTCTGCACAAGACAAAATCCCTTCCAGAACCATGAGGGCAAACTGAGTTGGTGTTTTTCTTTGATGAGAGTGGCTTTTACATCACATACAATCTATTTTCAGACACATTTTCTGCATTTGCATCAACCATAGAGAGTCACTTCCACATATGGTCTCTGTGGGGGTGAGGATGGGATGGGTTTGCTTTTATAATTACAGACCCAGCAAAAGTAAAAACAATGGGGGAACCATAGGGTGCTGCTGATGTCAGGTAGAGATGTATCCCTTGGGGGACCAATTTTACTGGCAGAAATTTGCTGTTCCAGATTTTAGCAGAACCAGCAGGCAACAGAATTGCTTACAAGACACTAGCTGGGGTTTCTAACTTATTTTATATATACACACATATGTCCCCAAGTGACTGCTCTGAAAATAATTTACCTGTGGGGAGTGAAAGAGAGGAGGATGCAGTCTGTCACATCAGCAGGGGACAGGAAAAGCAGCTTTCTCATGGACCACTCCTACACCAAGGGAATCACTTCAGCATTTTGCCAAGCAAGAGACCCTAAAGAGGAAAAACCCACTGGGGTAAAGTCAGTGGGATTTGTTAAGAAAAAATTTGGAAAATTAGGTTTCCTGATTATTGAAATGAGACTACCAGATATCAGTGTCTCACCCCTATCTTTTACTTGCCTGCAGAGAAATAGTCATCTAGAGAAGCTAGAATGGATTTAATCAAACGCTAGTTTGTATCCTCATAAAAGACTCAGCAGATGAAGCTCCCACCTCTGAGCCAGGCAGGACAGACCAGCCACTCTAATGGTACACGCTAATCTTTGCATCCTTCAAATTGTAATGCCATGAAATAAAGCCTGGCTGCTTTCCAGGGTTTCACTGGTCCCTGACTTTAATAAAAATAAGCGAAGTAAGATAGATCCTTGAGGCTGAAAGTTCAGGCAGGTTCCTCACAAAAACAGGAACTGAAATTATCCCCAGCTGACAGACTCCACAGTGCCTCCATGACAGCAGTTCGGGATGGGCAGCCAGAAAGAGTTAAAGACTACCTGAACCCTTCCTCCTCAAAGGCAGTACACATGAATTCCTGACCTCCTTGATATCCAAACCAAATACACTGAAAGCAAGAGAAAAGGAAACCACCACCATCACGGCTTCTTGTTTAGTACCAGTGGGAACATGCAGAACCTTTCTTCACTGCTTCAAACACGAGTGACTCATTCCTGTTGCAGCAGCAACCCTCACAGCCACTGACAGCCAAAGAAACAACGTAGAAAAAAGAAATCCATCTCAATTAGGGGAGTTCTCTACCCCCAGTACCCACCAGCAAAGGGCACTTGACAAAGCATACAGGAAAACTTTTGAAAAATTTATCCTCATCATCCAAAACAGCCTCTCTACAATTACCACCCTGAGCCAGTAAAAACCACTGCCAGAAATGTGCTTCCACGCTTCCACGCTCTTAATCTTATCTGCGGAAGAGGATCCAGGGCATCAACTTCATTGATGTTTCCAGGAAGAGGAGCCCTAATCAAGCATTTCTACCCATGAATAACGGACAAGGAATGTCTCTGCTTGGCCAGCAGTAGCCTGTGAAAAATTAAAAAAACATTGTAAAATCCTCTTTGGAAGCAGGGAGAGCTAGCAGAGGGTGTGATCGCTGTCTTATCTCTGCCAGTACAGATGCTGCAAGGGCAAGGCTGACCCATGGACAGCCTGTTGCTCCGAGCCAGCCTAACCAAATCTGCTAGGGAGCTGGTCTGTGATGCTACCCAAAATAGAGTTCTCTGCCCAACAGATGCTTTTGTTTTTTAATTAAGATAGTTGTAATCATCACTGATTTTCTTATAGCTTCAGCTGCTACAGCATTGCAGCAATGCGAAAGTTGCAGACAAAAAAATCCATATTTTTTAGAGAACTCTGAACATGTGCTAGAAATAGTCAATGAATCACAAACTACTTCAAGTATGAACCTGAGACTAAGCAGCCCCAGACTGGGGACTTGACCCATTGCTCTGGAAGACACCAAGTGGGCCATGTTGACTTTTTACTTGATGATACTCCTGAAAAAGAAAAGCAAATGTTTACAAGTTCTTCTTCATGCCAACTGGGCCTTCTCATTCCCAACCAAACCCCACAATCCTGCAGGGTTAGCAGACAGTATTGCATTTGCCAGGAATAACTGCAAATTTTGGGGTGGCTATTCCTAAGCAAGTAAAACCACTTCCAAGTGCATATGTGCATGCAAATTTGCCATGGCACTTCTTAGAGATCTGACAACATGCAGAAAAGGGTCAATAGTTCTCTCTGGAAGGCTGTGTTGATATCTGCTGCAAGATAACGCACCCTGAAGTCAAAGAGACTTACTTATTTTCTAGGCTCATTATCAGTTGTTATTGTAAGTAAAGCATTACTATGTCAAATGCCCCTTCATTTTGACCTTACCATGGGCAGGACCCACTAAGATCTCATGGAATGTGAAATAATCATTAATACAGTCTCTATGGCAGTGCTAATAAATCGTATAGCTCAATGTCTTTTAACAAAGCCATAAAAGTACCAAAGACACACAAATAAACTGCACATACGAGAACCATTTCACCCCCAGCCTCTTCCCTCACATTCCAAAAATGCAGAACAGCAGCACTGACGTTGGCTCCATCCTCTAATCCTCAAATCCCCAATTACACCAAGGGAGCTGAAGATAACACAGATTTAAGACCTGGAAGGAAGCTTCATTCAGAGGTGGAGGAAAGGTGTTATATCAACAATCCTAGGTAATGGATTCATTTACCATAATTCTCTGTGTGCAGACAGACAGGCAGCATAATGTCCATAGTGCTCTGGCCTTCCACACAAGCCCTTAAGAGAGGGGTTTGGTGGTACCTGAGCCTTCTGCAATGAGCTGAATTTCATGCCATAAGGAAAAGTTTTGCCTGTGTAAGGAAATGGGCTGGTTCACGTATTAATCCTTCTAACACTCACTGAAGCCTGAGGGTGAATTCACATTTACTGGGTTTAAATTAGCCTTTCCTTTTCCACTTTGAAGAGGCCGTTCCTTATTTACACCAGGATGTGCTCAAAAACAGATCCCATCAGGCCCCCTTCACCTCTAACTTCAGAACAGGCAGTGTAGACATGTGAGAGGTCCTTCCTCTCTCTCTACACGAAGAAAATGTGCTTTTAGGGCATGATGCATCTCAATCCCATGCAGGTAAAGACTGGGGCAAATAAATCCTGCTCTGCAGCACAGCAGGGGCTGTACGAGCTTCTCTCCTTCCCACTGTTGGAGGGACCACAGAGGCTCTGCACAGAGCATATTTTGTGATGGCTTTTTCCTAGTGTTAACACAATTTGATGCTCCCTTTCAAGACAATGGGGCTCCAAGACATTGTGTCCACCTTTTCTGGTTCACACAAAGCAGAAGCTGCTGTATAAACCCTGTATCTAGCCATGGTGAAGGCCAGCAAGTCCTCTGCATGCGTCAGCAGCCTTGTCAGCAGGGGCAGGATTTGCAGCAGCAACTCGGAGGGGAAAGTTTAGCTTCTAGCTCCTGATCCACCACCCACAACTCCTCCTCCTGGATCCAGCTACACTCTCTCTGCTAAGACTCTAAAAAAATATTGTTTTCAGGGTCACTCTGAGATGATGTTGTTTTCAGCAAGCAGAGCTGCCTGAACCTAATTTACTGTACATCCTGTCTGTGCTTCATAATGAAAACACCACACAAGGTTACAGGTCAGACCTCTAAACCCCTCCTGCCTGGGATGCAAATTCCCTGCTTGGTGATGAGAAAGCCCCAGGGACTATTAATCCTTCCCACTCTGGGATATAAACTGCTTACCAGGAGGGAGGAAAACCACCTCTTCTCTTAAATACATATAGCATTACACACTTAGGAGCAACAAGCCTGCATGCTAAGCTCCCAGATGCAGCTACTTTGCTGACAGTGACCAAAATATACCATGGGAACATCCTTGGATGTTTAACTGTGAAGTGTTCTCAGGCACCATACCTGGCAGAGAGGAGTTAGGGGCTCTAGGTAAGGGTGGCTGAGGATGTTAGGTAGCCATGGAGTGAGCTAGAGCCCGTTCAGCCTTGAACTTGCCTGTGATTTACCTGGAGGCTTTAATAGCTGGCACTACATACAGATATATATGAGCAATGAGCAGAGCAGCATCACCATTAGCTATCCCAAGAACTTAAATATTGCCAGGACTCAGCTCTTGAATTCACCGAAATTTAGGTGTCTAACTCCCATTATGGTCTGCAGAGAGATGATCAGTACTGGCTCAATGCCCTACTTACTAACATCTCCATCAACTTTGAGGGCAGCTCAGACATCCAGAGATAAATAACTTAATCTATGAGCTAAACACCTCTTGTAGTGCCTTGGCTTCATGCCACAGGACAGCATTCCATGCCTGGTGGGGTGAGCCCCATGGAGGGGACAAAGGGGTCCATTGGGGCACCTTCCCCACATGTACCCACCTTCTCACATTACCCAGTGGTGCAGAGGCTCCTTGCCCACAGACTCAATGCACCAGCACAGCTGGATCAGAAAATAATTTGCAGACCTGCAGATGCAATGGGATTAGTTCTACCTGTGCAGGAGCACACGGAGGGCGCCAAGTGCATGTGTTCCTCTGGGCTGTCCTGGTGCTCCTTACAGGTGGCGTGAGAGGGGAGGCAGTGAGGGGAGCCCTGTGGGCAGGCAGTAGTTTTCCAAAACACTTTTTCATTCTCACTAAATCCTTAATCCAAACCTTTCCCTTTTGCTAAAAGTCTTTGCAAACACTAGCAAAACCTTTCCAGTTAATCTTTCTTCATCTCACTAAAACAACACAGACTGTCTGTCTCCAGGGAAGGCTGTCACAGGATATGGGGGAGGAATCTATCATTTGTAATGCACGGAAATATAACTTACATATATCAAAGGCATTTGCTGAAGAAAAAACAAATACGCAGCAGAGATTGGGAGGCCAAACCCTCATTGCTTTCAAGCTACTGTGCTTAGCAATTGTGTGAGCAACAGCCTGAGCAAACCCAATTAATTTGATTTGTAGATTGCACAGATTAGGAATTGTGTTCCAACAGTAAATCCCACCAGAAGCCCCTCTTGCTTACGTTTCTGTACAGCTCATTTGTTACCCTAACACGTAAGGGCACCAATCTAAATCCCTTCAAATTATGTACTGCCAGGTATGCAGCCCTGGCTTCCAACAGCACCTTCCGGCCAAGATCTGTGGAGATCTCTGCAAATTTTAGTTCTTGAAACTCTCCAATGTCTATTCCAGGAATATAGGCAAAAACCTTGATCCTTAGGCATTGAGTGGCTCAATTTAGCTCTTTACACAGACAGTTTGGAACAGAACTAAACTGTCTTTAGGACACTATTCCTGATGGGCTTCACATTTTAGCCACCAGCCATGCCAGGGCTTCTGCACCCTCCAACACCTCTGGCTTGATCCAAACTTAACCCCCAGTGGGATCAGATTCAAATATGAGACCCTTTGCATGGAAATAACCCAAACAAGGACCAACTAAGCAGATAAAACCATCTTGTTCTGAAACTGAAAAATGAGGCCTGTGAAGCTGGAAAAAAAAAAGTTAGGGGCAGGGAAAGCTTTTTTCTTTTGGTATTTTTGGTGGAGCATCAACTAAAGAAACATGTTCTGCTGGTTAAAATAAGAAAAGCAAGATCCTACTGATATTGACTGGATTTCTAGATTTCTAAAAACATGAGCACTTCATAAATACACTGAAATATTCTGTCATCGCCAGACAGAACATGCCAGTGTTCTATAAATACAGACATCTGGCAGTAGTTTCTTCTACTGCTATGGATTTCTGGTGTGAAGAATGCTATTTTGTAAGCAAATGCATGTTGGAAATTAATTTCACATGTGACAGGTTATGTTAAAGAGCAAGAAAGATTTCCTGGGCAGGAGTGCGTAACAAAAACACTGTGTTCCCATACTGCTCCTGACCCTCTGTATGAGGTTGCCTGAACAATACTGTAGGCATAAAATATGTTCCTCCAAGCAGTGCTGTGAAGCTTAATTAAAGCATTCTCTCAAATTCCATCAAAACCTGAAAAGGGAACTTGGTGTTTGGTGTTGTAATTCCAGCCATGGTGAAACATCACTGACATAGCAATAAATATTAAATACCAGTGAATAACAGCCTGTGTGGTACAAATCTGGTGGCTGTCTCTGATGCGGCCACAGCTTTGGTGGATAGGGGCAGGGCAACTTGCATAGTCTATCTGGACTTACACAAAGCATTTGACACTGTCCCGCATGACATCCTTGTCTCTAAATTGGAGACACGTGGATTTGATGGATGGACCACTCGATGGATAAAGAACTGGCTGGACGGTCGCACGCAGAGTTGTGGTCAGCAGCTCATTGTCCACGTGGAGGCCAGTGAGGAGTGGTGTCCCTCAGGGGTCAGTGCTGGGGCCGATACTGTTCAACATCTTTGTCAGCAACATGGACAGTGGGATTGAGTGCACACTCAGCAAGTTCACTGATGACACCAAGATATGTGGGGCCGTCACACACTGGAGGGAAGGGATGAGCCATCCAGAGGGACCTTGACAGGCTTGAGAGGTGGAACAATGTAAACCTCATGAAGTTCAACAAAGCAAAGTGCAAGGTCCAACGCCTGGGCCATGGCAATCCCAGGCACACCTACAGGCTGGGTGGGGAAGCAACTGAAACCAGCAATGAGCAGAAACACTTGGGAGTGACAGTGGACAAGAAACTCACCATGAGCTGCAGTGTGCGCTAGCAGCCCAGAAAGCCAATTGAATCCTGAACTGCATCAAAAGGAGTGTGGGCAGTAGGTCAAAAGAGGTGATTCTTTCCCTCTGCTCTTGTGAGACCCCACCTGGAATACTGAGTGCAGTTCTGGTGTCATTAACATAAGAAGGCCATGGAACTGTTGGAGCAAGTCCAGAGGAGGCCACAAAGTTGATAAGAGGATTGGAGTACCGGGTGAGATGAAGACAGGCTGAGGAAGTTGGGGCTGTTCAGCCTGGAGAAGAAAAGGTTGTGTGGAGACCTTATAGAAGCGTTCAAGTATCTGAAGGGGCTACAGGGATGCCAGAGAGGGATCCTCTGTTAGGAGCTGCAGTAACAGAACAAGGGGCAATGGGTACAAATTGAAGGAAAGCAAATTTAGGTGATATCAGGAAAAAGGTTTTTTTTACTGTGAGGGTGGTTCTGCCCATGGCAGTGAGGGTTGGGACTACATGATCTATAAGCTTCGTTCTAACCCCTTAACAAGACATGAACCACCTGAGCAGTGTCACAAGCGACAGCCAGGTAAAGAAAATCCAGTGTCATGTTGTACCATGTCTTTCTGTCTTTCCTTTTTTTTTTTAATAGGATTTCCAGGCTGTCCTAATATCTGTCCTAATCTGGCCCACAGTACAACCATTCACAAAGCTGAATCAGACAGAAGGCAAGATATCAGAAAAAAATTCTTTCCTGTGAGGCTGGTGAGGCACTGGAACATGTTGCCTAGAGAAGCTATGGATGCCCCATCCCTGGAAGTGTTCAAGATCAAGCTGGATGAGGCTTTGAACAACCTAGTCTAGTGGAAGGTGTCCCTGCTCATGCCAGGGGGTTGGAACTAGATGATCTTTAAGATCGCTTTCAACCCAAACCAGTCTACAATGCTACGAAACTGGGGACACACGGGGTCACTACAAAGACATGAGCATGTAGGGACACCTTATTTCACTAAGGGCTCACCTGGACTGAAAATGGATCTCACACACTAAGGGTGACAGAATACATCTTTGTGTAAAGGCACAGGCTATGTTTTCTGTCCACATCTGCCTTGCTCACCAAGCCCCCTGTAATGAAGTCATTAGCATCAGCAGATAGATCAATTTTTTACTGGAAAATTTTCCCTTCTGGTTAACACAAGCCAAGCATAAACACTCCCTCACAGGTTAACAAAAGCCAGCAGCCCAAACAGGGATAACACTGCAAGAAAAGGGGAGTGGGAGTTGAGGGGGGGAGGTTGAAAAGATAATTAATCACAAGCTTTCATACACTGTGACACATTTTTGCCAGCGATCAGGCATTAAAGTGACTACATGTTGCTCCTCACCCCCTTTAAACCCTGTCTGGGGGGAATATTTTCCAAGTGGGGCCATCTAAACAGCAGGGCTCAGAGCTAATCTCAGCATCCAGCACCCATTGCACACCCTCCCCACTCCCTTCAGTAAACACCCCTAATTCACCAGCTCCATTAGCACTCTTTTTCCTTCTCTTTCAATCACCCTAAAAGCATTTTGGTACCAAAGAGAAAGCAGGAGAGACACACTAAACCCAAAGTCTCCAGACAGCTCCCAGTGTCTGTCAAATACTTGCTTAAAAATCCAAATAAAGACATGCCCAAGAAGCCTTGATATCTTGTGTTATCTTTGCAGGCTGGCTGCTGCCTTATCAGCTAAAACAGAACCCAGCACTTAAAAAAAATTCAGTAGTCTTTGGGTGGAAGTTGGTTCCTAAGAAAACATGCAGCCGAATTGCTGGAAGTTGGTACCAGATGAGAGGGTGAGTGGGTAAGAGACGGCCTGAAAGCTTCCACCATCATCTTGCTGTTCCCTGTCAGGAAATATGCTGCCAAGTAAGATTTTTAATTATTTGTTCATAATTCACTCCTCACGTTTCACACCCACTGCACTGGCCAAGAGCTACAAGGGTGAACAATTGCTCAAAATGCTGCTTGTTCTCATTAGGAATGAGAAGCGAATTAGGATGGAACCCAGGCAAAGCCCCAGCTCTTTGTACCAGGTTTCAAAACTCTTCACAAATGTATAAAGATCTTCTGATCAAGCCTGATGCTGGTGTTAAGTGCCACTGTCCCAATGGGGTAAGATAAAGATGATTTTTCCCCATCTTCACTTATAACAAAAATGCATTTCTTGGATAAACAATGGAAGAATTTGGATGTTAAAGAGCAGTTCTTGCATTAAAAAAAAAAAAGTTCCGTTTGCTCTTGCATGTAACTTGCTGAGAGCAGGTTTTGGCAGTCACCTCACACAGGAGTTGGACCTTTCCTTTCAAGGGCATGAGGGTCCTGCTCTTGAAAAAGTTATAAAATAGTTATAAAACACCTTTGCTCGACATTAATTGATGGGTAGAATGAGTTAGCAAGAGAAGAGCTGTCTCAAGGCCAAGGGCTGCTTTTCAGAGTCTCATTTGTAATGTGACAGAGGGAACAGCTGGGGGTAGGCCGTCTGCCTCTTGTCAACCCTAGAGGGAAGGACAGACAAACAGATGCTCCCCAGGGAGCTGCCCTGGCATTATAACTGCCTCTGATAGAGGCTGAGCAGTATTCTACCTCTGACTTGATCTTTCTCCCCCAGAGAGTCCTCACAAATCTTCCTCAACAGTGAGCAAAAACTGAAGTGACACAGCTGGACCCCAAAGAGGTTCTTTTTACATTATTTTATTTTCAAGTTTTTCCTCAAGGTAACATTGCAAGGGAGGCAGAGGAACAAAGCAAGTGTGGAAGGTCCTCAGCAAGTGTTTCTTTAAATACAAGCAATTCTTAGGTGTCTGAAGTAAGTATGTGCCTAAACACTTGGTAAAAATGGTGTATGAGAACAGAGACTTCTGTAGTTGCAAAAGTGCATTGAAATCCTTGGTTTTGTACTTCCCCTTGTGTGCCTCCAGTGTTGTGCTACATGGGTTTCATTGGATTCAAACTGGGATGAATTCAAATAGATGTGTCATACACTATTTTTCGTGTTTTATTTGACTTTAATTACTTCTTAACAGTACTGCTGTTTGAAAAATCTTTCTCAATTGAGGGTGTTGGTTCTGCCTAGGGCTGCTTGGCCCTTTTCCAGTGAAATGCCCTTTCAACAACCACCAAGATTTCTTTTTGCCTTTCCAAGCAAAACGAAATCTTCTGGAAGAATCTCTTTTTCCATGACTGGGTGAAAATTTGCTGTTTTCAACTCTTTCCTTCCCCCAGATTTCAGGATGGTCATTATTTGCACCTTTCCAGAAGGGAACAGAAACCCATGGTGGACTCCAGCAGGATCTGGAGCAACACTCAGGAGCAGTCAGACCTTGCTGGTAGCACAGATGAAGAAGCTTTGATGATAGCGATGATGATAATAATAGTAATAATTCTCGAATAATCTGTGTAATTTTTTTCATTCCCAGACTTTTGATGCTTGTTTGCATACAAAATAAGTATGATGCAATGCCCATCTCTCCCTAAAGTCAATGATGAAGTCTGTACCCACCAGAGGGGTGTGATTCACGCACATGAACTCACGGTGCAAGACTCCAGCCTGTGCATGAACAATAGGTTTGCATCTGTTTCACCTTGGGTGCTTAAACAGGGTTTGGGCACAGGATTATCAGCCTTGTGGGTCTGTACTGTAGCACCAGCAAAAAATCCTTATCTAGACAGCATCTGCTTTCCATGGGGAGCTGCTGGCAAATACAGGATTTCACCTTTCTCAGGTTTATGTAGGTAAATAAAACTCAGCTGACCATTGGCAAGGGCCTTTGTCAGAGTTAAACAAAGTCTCTATCTGTATGAAGAAGTAACTTGAATTTCAGAGTGTAACTGTCTGTTGTTTGTTCTGGGTTTGACAGCCCTTAACAGAATGACAGGGCTTTGCTACAATGAGGACTTCCAGGCACCAATCCCAATTTAAAAAATAAAAATCAAAATCACACCACAACTTTGCCTTACACTGTGTTCATCATATCGACCAAAACCACTGCTCATTTGCTGACCTGCTCTCCAAGAGCAATATTAAATATTTCAAATGTTGCAGTAAGCTCTGCCTTAATATCTGTCTTGTAGCAAAATACCCTTCAACACATGTCACAGACAGAAGGCCCTGCCTCAGCTTTAAGGATGGAATAATTACAGCAGAAAACTTGTTCAATTACTTTGGAGCATTTTTCATCTCCCTCAGACAAGTTATTGGGTTTGTGGGCTGTGGTGAGTTTGCACTTTACAGTATCTGCATTACCCTTGCAGAGGTAAAAGGAAAAGTGCCTATAAGTACACAAACAAAAAGATCCAAATCAAGAGGCCATTAAAATACATTCAGGCTTATTCCTCTTTGCTGTTATTTCAGTTAGTGTCTGATAATTAAGCTGTTCTTTTTTAATTCTGCATTGCACATTTTTTCTTTCAAACACTTGCCTCAGTGAAAGTTTGATGCCGTTTTGTCTTCTGGAGAAAAAAACACCAAAGATATATTTTCAACCTCCCAGCTCAGTGTTTCCCAGATATTTTGAATCAGGGACTGTTGCCAAGATTCAGATTTTCTCCAGATCGCCACACACCTTCATGCTCTCAGCTTATAGACATCACAGATGCAGAGATGGACTCTGGAGCAGTTCTTGTTGTCCTTGTTGCAGTCCATGAACCAGCATGAGAACTGGCACTTGCCCCTCTCACGTAGTCCAAGCATGAAAAGAGTTGGCAGATTTTAAAGCATATTTAATTTTTAAAAAAACATCTTTTTCTTGCAATAGATACAATTATTTAGTACCAAGTTCTGATTTTTATGCTCGTATCAGAGTTTAGTCTTCCGAGGCAGTGTAGCCCCAGCAGCCTTCATGTGTGTACTGTCTCTACCATCCCCTCTCTAAAAAGAAAAAAAGTGGATCAAGAGGCAAAAGGCACAGTTTCTCCAGGGTGCCAGGTCACGCTTCAAAAGACATGCATCAGTCATCCCTGGACAGAATTTAATGTGTCATGTCTCACAGGCCAACATAAACACCCCCTTCCAGAAACCCCCTAAAAGCTCTGTTGATGCAGCCCTGCAGCGTTACCTGTTTACTCTACTGGTTCTGTTCCCCTGGAAAAATATTTTCACCCGCAGGGAGTATTTTGCACAAGTTGTTTTCTCTGCCTTATTTTTGCAACCCCCTGAAGCAGTGTCAGTAGTCAGAAGTCCATGGAGAGACAAAGTCAAGGTTAGGGGGAACCTCCAGGTGACATACCACGTTTACCTTGGCTCCAGGGTTGATGCACAGTGTGCCTGGACCAGTGGGAATACCTGGTCACCAGTAGCACTATTTGCAGCCCACCTTTGCTGCCAGCTGTGTTCCTGATGGAGCAGCTCCTTCCTTGCAGTAGGCAATGCCACAGGAGGGCCAGCAGATGCTGACAGAATTAACTTGCCATTTCCCAGCTCCCCATAATGATGCTTCTCCCTCAGAAGCCAAACGCAGAGGACAGCAGACAGAAGATGCCCATTTCCCTATAAAGCACTCTAAATTTTAAGGGAATGCTGAGACAAACAGAAAATTGTCATGATACAGAGTGTGAAAGCCAGAACCTCCCAATGCACAAGGGTCAGTGATGCACTACCCTGACTGAGCTGAACCAAGAGCCAAAGAGGAATAACTACTGCCTGTTTAGAATGGCCCAAACCACTTCTGGATGAGTTGTTTCTACCAGGGCAATATACACTTTTTCCAATGAGATCCACTGAGAGAAGGCTCAGGATCCAAATCTGGTTTTTTCAGTCCTCACATTCACTGCCCCCAGGCAATGCCATATTTTGCAGAGTGGAGCCTGCTGCATTTTAGATTCCTAAAGGGTCATAAATATTGAGTCCTTCAAAGTATTGAGCCTTCCTGCCGTAAGTGGGAATGGAAAGGACTTGCTGCCTGTGGAGACACTTAGATATTCCATGAGCTCAGTCCATGCTCCTCTAAGAATTTAACCCATCACATTTTTTCCCTGGTTGGCTTCCAGCCCAGCTATCCTCCCCAAAACACCCACAGCAAGGTCAGAAGAGCTCCAATGCTGGCACAAGAGTTACAAGGCTGAGAGGAGAGCAGGACAAGGACGGGGTCAAGTTCAGTCATCTTCAGCTGCCATGAAATCACACCTGAGAAGGATTTGCTGCTGGGATCTGAGTGGCTGCAGCTGGGCAAAGGAAGGAGGGTCCTATTTGTGCATCTAATGACCCAACTTAGCAGGACAGAAATCAAGTGCTTGACCTTTCTCAGCATCATGTGAAGCAAACGCTCCATATGACATGGCTTCAGCATTATCTATCAGGCACAGGTGCATGACTGCAATTAGAAATGACCAGCATTTCATACATAACAGTGCCTTTCAACCCAACTCAACCCATCCAAAACCGCTCAGAGACTCAGTTACCATCTTCTTCCCACCCAACCTCCCGAGCTCCCTTGCCAGCTCAGGCAGCACCAAATAATTTCCCGTGAACTTTCACAGCTGTTATTTGAAAATTAAATTGGGAGTCACCACACCTCTCTGCACACTGGTAGGTCTTACACTTAGCATTTGGTTTATCCTGACACCATTTCTCACCCCCATCCCTAAACCAACTTCCGCGAAGAACAATGCTGCTGGTTTGTGTCCACAGCAGATTTATTCCCCCCTTCCAGCAGCTCGAGCCACCTCTACCTTCAAGGGGCAGTAGCTGCTTGAAGCTAATTGTTCCTTCTGGTTTCTGGGAAGAAAAAGCTGCCCTCCATAATCAGGGTATTGTTCTCCCTAAATGGACCCAGACTCTGTAAACACGCTCCTCTGCACAGCACTGGGAGGGCGAATGCCAGCGTGTGTATACATACATGCAGGGAATGTGTCCTGTTCTAAAAAACAGTAAATTATGTTAACTCATTTCCTCTGCCTAAACAGTGGTAATAAGCTTCGGGAAAGGAGGAGGAAAAAAGCAAACAAGAGTCAATTACAAAAAGGTTAGGGGGAGAGGTAACCAAATAACTCCACCAAATATCTCCTTTGGGAAAGGACATTCATGTTACAGCTCAGACAGGCTCCACACAGCTCTCTCTCCGTCCTGCTGGAGGTAGAAATGTACCTGTAACAATTTCTTTCTCTTTTATAAGGTTTCAGCCTGTTTTCACAAGTTCAATCTTGTGAACTGGAAAACGAGCCCCCACCAGTGCCCTGATCCACTGTGAGTAGATCCCTGGGGGCTTTGCTCTGCATGTGATGTGAGCGCTCCGGTGACCAAAGCCAACACGAATAGTCAGAGCCTATTTGTAATTTTCTAACAGGAAAATAATTTCACTAAGCAAACTACCATGCTTTGACTCAAAACCCTGATTAGCACAGTTTGAAAACAGGGCAGCATAGTGTTCTGGGAATTAACTTGCTTGACCTCTAGTCTATAATGGCACTCAAATAATCTGTGAGTCAGACAAAGTTGAAAAACTCTTGGAAGACCACACTAAAAGAATTTACTGGATTTATTGGATTTTCTAGGATGAAAGAAAAATAAGCCTGAAACTCCACTTAGTTAGTCTGTGGTCTTCAGAAAGACAAGCTTTTTCTCCTGACAATATCCAGAAAAGGAGCACTGCCTATGCTGAGCAGCACTTTTTGGGTCTCTTTTCTGTATTTATTTTTATTCAATGGAAACTCTCACTAAATAGTCATAATTACTATAAATCTGCAGGTCTATTGCAGTGATTACTCTTCAGTAGCACCTTGCTGTTTTCTCCTTGGTATTAACAGTAAAGCAAGGGACAGACTCCCACCCCCATGAACCTGCAATCCTCCTCCCAAAAGGAGTACTCAAGGGGAGAACAGCCCTGAATTTAACTTCAGTTTAAACAACTATCTACTTTAAGAATCGCAGGACTAGTCTGGTGTTTCCAATGAATTTCCAAGAACCTGTATACATCACCATCACAAAATACTGTTTGAAATTCCCCAGATCCTCTGTTCTACGCCTGTTTGAGCAAGCAGGGAATCACAAAAAGCATTCTGCCTTAGGGTTACAAGCAGGACCTTGTTCTGGCCTAGGTAAAACAATGACCCATCCCTACCTCATCATTTCTGCAGCTCCTGAGCAAAACACTCTGACTAGCCACCACTACTTCTTTGTGTCGTTTTGTATCCCAGAAACAATAGCTGTGTGCTGAAAGCAGTGGCAAACACCTTCAGACAACAGCATTTAGAAATCAACAGTCCAAAGCCAGTTCCCCTGCATATGCAAATATCTCTCTAATAGGTTTAGGAGTCCTTGTCAATCAAACAAGGAATAGTAAACACCTGTCCTGATTAAGTTGAAAGTTTCCCTCTCATTAGCCCTTAAACGAAATTAACCCTGGCAATACTGCATTTCTGATTGGTTGGGAATACCAGGAGGAGGAAAGATACTCATCAGCTCTGATCTGTTATTCTAGTTTAATATTAACTATTGCAGATCATGATGAACCCTCCCATGGCATGGTGCCACACTGCACAGAACTGAAACTCAACCCGGTCTTACAAGGCTCCAGTTTCTGCTCTCTGGTAGGATTATAAATTTAAATCCTGCTCACACCTACTCAGCTACAACTCACTGAACCTAAAGTGACTATCACCTTTGTAATCCAACCCTGAACATTAAAATATGAAATGACTTATCAGAGCATGGAGCCTGATCTCTATATGCTGGGAGGAGCTGGCAACTTTTCTCCCGTTTCCCATTTTAAACTGCCAAAAAATACATTAAATATTTCCTAATATTACTTGTCTGGCTAAAGAGACACTGTTACTGCCTCCAAAATTTTGTGTTAAGTCTGCAGAAGAACAGGAAAGATTTTGATTCACCCAGCAGGTAAGCAAGGTGGCTCACAGCATCCTCTCTCAGAAGAGTATTCACACTCAATAGTTACGGTCGCCAGTTTTAAATTGACTGGTCAATGACAAACAAGCATTCTTCCTTCCACAGGGAGTCTGTAGTATCCCTAGGGAGATATTCCACAATGCTCAGAGGTTCATCCTGTTATTTATTAACTCTTCCATCCTTGACTTGCAGTTCATACACCTGTAACTCCTCTGACACTTGCCATTGCTTAACCAGCAGTTAGAGATCTGTTACAGATCTGGACGAACAGATCTGAGAAAAACCACTGAGAAAAATACCTTCCTCTATTACTCCAACTCACACAAATCTATTAGAGGAGAAGAAGGAGGGAAAGAAACCAGTCCACAGTGCTCCAGTGTCCACAGCATCCTAACTCCAGTAGTTTGGCTTGTTCCGCTTTGGAAGGCTGATGTGGCTAAGTAGCTTTCCCTTCTCCCTCCTTTGGGGTTGATTTGGTCTCACCCCATCCACTTCTGTCTAGAAAAAGGAATATTTAAATCCATACAAAGTAACAGTAAAATAGTAGCTAGTACAATGAAAACATGAGGATGCTTTTATTCAGAGTCACACACTGTTCAAAAGCCAATTAAGTCTCACACATCTATGTGGGGCCACCTGGGAGGACACAGAAGAGAGAACTACTGCACAGACTTGAAAAAGCTGCATCCCAGCATCCTCTTCAGAGTGACACCCTACCTGTTGAGATCCTCTCCCAAACACCACCAGACACAAGAGCAGAAATATACTAACTAATGTGGCCTAAATTTTCTCTTGGGTGTTGGCTAATGCTTACATTTCCCTCCATATCCCACTCCAGATTTCTTCCTCTCCCAATATTCTATTTGAGGCAGAACTACCAAGTCCATAATTGCAATGATGAGTCTGCACAACACCAGTACCAAACTCCTAGATCACAGGACATGTGAACTAATCAACTATGTGTGAGCAAACCCAGCAAGGAGAACATGAATTTTTAAAAAATGCCTATTGCACAAATTAAATCTGCATTTCTGTATTTGTCTTCTGTTCCTGTGTTTTTACCTAACATGTACAAATACTGACAACTCATAAAATACCCACGAAAGTCAACACCATCTAAGTGGCATCTAGGGTCTGACACCTTTTGAATTACTTGACAGGATACCCAAGACTGTGTAAACCTTTCATAAAATAAATTTACCAGACATGAGAAGAAATTACTTTGGGTCCCATCAAGCTAGAAGCCACTTGTAGAGAGGCTGAGAATAGAAATGCAGCCATCCTGAGAAACTAACCTGCTCCAAGAAGCCTCTGTTCTCAATTTACATTTTTCTTTTTCCCTTAGTGAAGTTCAAAATTAAGTGTGAACACTTAATGGAAGAAGTAGCCTGGAGTTATTGGCTGAATTTCTTCATGAAAATTGGAGTGGCTGGGATGAAATAAAAATGTTAGGTTATTCACAGCACTGCAGGATGCTGTTTCTTCTGTGATACAACGGGGAGACTGTGTAATCAGGGCAGCCAACCAAACTCCATGAAGCCCTTGTTTATTTGACTGGGAAGGAGGATGAAAAAAGTAAAAATCAGGGGTGTGAATGGATTCAGCAGCAAACAGCATATATTAACTTATTAAATAACACTCAGGTCAGTGTTCGGTGTCCCCACACCCAGAACACTGCCCGCAGAATGGCACCTTTTCTTTTGGGATAAACCTCTCTGCCATGACCCAAAGTTTAAGCAATGAATTTCCAAGTTCTTTTCAGCCCCAGCAGTGCACACTCCATCCACTAACCAGAGCTTGCAGTCAGTAGCAGCAATGTGTTTCTAGAACAAAAAAATTGAATCCAAGCTGGTGGAATCCCACACTTAGTCCCCATCTCCTCTGCTGGCATACATGAGGGATCCATATGGAAGTGGATATCAGAGATAATCTGGGTAAGTCATCGTTCAGGGATGGATCCAAAGCCCATGGGAGTGAGTAGGAGTCACAGCACCAACACTCACAAGCTCTGAATCAGGTCCTAACCTGTTAAAACTGGCACGGGCTGCATTTGCCTATCTCATATGGCATCAGGACAGCAGGATCAGATTATTCAAACTTGATTTTGGAAATGTTTTTCTTTTGCCATAGTACCACAGTTGCTGTGAATGAGCAGTAGACCCAACAGACTTGCATCAGCCAGCAGTCTTTGCAACTTCTACATTCACACTGGCTCCACTCTCAAAAAGGTCTCTTACATGACCAAAGATCCTCCACCTTGGTACAAAAGATTAGAACAGGTCAACATAGCTAAATACGTACGGGGGCGTTGTTATTATTACAGAAAGCTCCAAGTCAAGGCTGATTATGGAGAACAACATAAGGAATAGAAATCCAAATTAAATGTTCAAAACAAGAACAAATGCATTTCAGCTTGAGCAGCCCACCAGAAAACACAGGAAGAGGCCAGATGAAATTCCTTGAAACAAGACAAAATGAACAGGTTAATGAAAGAAAGGGGAGAAAAGAGCATTTCAACCAACTCCTGTAATGCTGGGATACATTTGCACAGATTTTTTATTCAGTAAGTAGGAGCTTCAGGTCTTAAGAAGATCAGCTGCTACCAGTTCTACTCCTACTGAATAAATAAAGCTATGACTAAAGGTTGCTGTTTTGTGGCATTTTTTTAAATTCAAACTAGGCACAAGAGGACCTCTGCATTATTATTTTCCCCTTTTGGTGGAAGTGTTTCTCATTCCAATAATTAATCCAAAACCGCACAGCCAGACTCTGCTGCACTCATGCTATTCCGCAACCAGTGTTCTGCACCCAAGTGTACCAGTGTCACTCACAGCGAGATAGATGATTGAAAAGGAATTATCAGACAGGCCACTGGAAAAGATCAGCTCTATCAGCCAATTCCTGTCAAATGGCAAATTTAATCTTTAGTTAATAAATCATCATCAATGCTCCCAAATCTTGAAAAGGGAGTTCCTACTTGCTGGCAAGGGTCACTTCTGCTTATTTGATTTTGAATGGCATTCTGTTCCTGAAAGAACCATTTTCCTATAATATCTCAAGCACCACTTCATGGCATATGAAGTTTCTTCTGTGGCTAAGAGGTCAGGCTTTGGAGTCCAGCCTTTGCTTTGTACAAGTTCATCCCAGAAAAGATGTATTTTAATTTGCCTCTTGCGCCTTTTAATGAAGGTCAAAGAAACATATGGACTTGGAAAACGAAGTCATAAAAATTTAAGGAAAATCTAAATGTATGTGAGCAATTTGCTGAGTTTTGTAATATTCCTAATTAAAAACAAATAAAATCAACCCTAATTTTCCAGTATGACGCATGCTGCATTTTATGTTTAAACTCAGCCACAACTTAAAGCGGCTGACAGCCTCAGAAGAAGGGAGGAACCACTGCTTAAAAAAATAACCAGGATTTTCTTAGATCGTCATGTTGACTCTAGATACAAGTCATGCTGACGGATTATTCATGAGCACGTTCCCCAAAAGCACGATCCCAAAAAATGCCCCTAACTTCACCAGATGATGTGCTCTGACTTACATAAAATCTGAATTGGGCTGTTAGTTCTGAATATGCTTCTCTTTCTCAAGCAAGAAATAACCTAATTGTTGTATCTGGTAACAACCACTCAACAAGAATAAAGGAGTAAAACAGAAGCCAACAACCATCTCTCTCATATTATCATTATTTATCTTTTCCATGTCTGCTATCATTCACTCTTATAAACCCCCAAGTTACAGAATAGCAAATTTGTTCATGAGAATGAAGAACTCAACTCCCAAGAAATAAAACACTTTTAGCATGCTGTTCCCTTTTATTCAAAATTAAGAGAAATAAAAATGGCATATAACATTATTTCTGCATGAAACTACTCAATTTTGAAGTGGCCTCATCAGCAAATTCCCTGTAAAGCAGGCACCAAGCAGGTTTGCAAGCCAAGGTCGCACAGAGAAGTGCCAGAACAGAAAGCAATTAAGGTTCCGTTCTTCCCCTCCCTACGCAATGCACCGAAAATGAAATCAACATCCAAACTAATTAGTTTCCAGCAGAATATCAGTTTACTTGCTAACAGGAGGGTTGTTACTGCTCTTACCAAAAACTTCTAAACATACCATATGAAATCTTGTTTAAGCCATGGGACCAAGCCATGCACATCCCAGTGTTACCATATACGGTCACCAACGTGAATATGATGGCAACTTGACAGATTTGGAACAAATACTGCGCTGTGTCAGTGAGATAACATAAGCAGGAAAAATATCAGATTGTATTACCTGTGTCCAACCTGAGGTGTGGCATGGTAGGAGCTACATTGCTGCAGGACATAGTCACTAAAGGTTAGTGACCCAAGATGGCATTCGGCCCCACAGAGGAGAGTCAGAGCAGGACACAGAGGACTTTTATGCCCAGTATAGGGCTGCTTGGAGAGAACAGGAATGGAGTGACACAAGGGATGAACCACTAGACCTACACTATTATCTCAGGTGCAGGGCTGACATTATCCAGTGCGGGTGGCAACCAAGCCGTAGCAGCCACCCCATGCCTTGGCAGTCAGCCGGAAAACACAGTCCCTATTAAAAATCCACAGCATACAGGTTTTGTTCTCAAAGAGTGCATTTTGCGCACACAGAAGTTCTAGTCTTCACCCACAAGGGAAGGAAAGGGCTTGGATATCTACCAACACAGCTCCCAATTAACACTTCTTTTGGTATAGGCTCCCTCAAGGAGAACCTTAGCCTGGAATTCAATTGGTCACTGAAGGAGCTATTCCAGATTAAGTTTTTTGGAAGGGTTGTTCCAGGGCATTTGCAGGTGTAGACAAGTCCTTAGATAAAGTCTTTAAATTCTGGCCCCAAAAGCATCAGTTCAAACTTAGCCAGAGCTATCCCATTCTTCATCTGCCCAGACACAGCTAGTTCTGCACCTGGACCTCTAAAATCAGACCTGCTCTCTGCTTTGCCTGGATACATCAGAGGTATTGCCTCTTTCTTAATAGTTTATCTTGGTTTGCTTAAATATCCCCTTTTTTGCAGTGTCTTCTACATTGGTGATGAGACACATTGGGTCACAAGAAGGGACAGAGCCAGTAGGCACAGCCACAAACCTGGAAAATGCCCCTTTTTGTTAGGGGGGATGGAAAAAATAAATTGCTTCATTAGCCCTATCAGTCATCCCCGCAGGGCCCTTTGCCTTAAAAGGCATCACAAATAAAGATGTAAAAATAATACAACATAACATTTAATGCAAGATTGCAGCTGAGCATTCAACTGTCAGGAAATATCAAAGCCGGAGCGTGTGGGCAACTTAACTCTGCCCCCTTGTGCAGATGCGCCATGGCACAGCTCTTCCCCGAGCACGGGCACGACACCGGTTGGCTCCAAATTAACACCCTAATTCCAACATAACTTACTTTTGCTGAACATGAGTAGGAAAGAAGGACCAACACATTCCCAGAGAGCCTCCTCAATCACCTTTCCTCACTTGATCACAAGCTAGTGAGCACCTATTTAACTTCTGACACCTTAGATCAGGAGGCGTTGGCACACTTTGGGCCGCTCACATCTAATTTGCAATCGGGATGCAGATATTTATTAAATGCTCTTTGGCCAAAACAAAGAGCCCTTCTTCCTCTAGAGAAAAGCCTCACAACCTCAGGCTGAGATTTGGCTGATGGACAGTCTATAAAACCTGAGCGACTGAAACAGGTAACATTCACACATCTTCAGTGGCTGAACCTGCTGTATGAGACACCAGGAAAAAATCTGCAGGCACATTACCAGCCCAGCACATTTTTTCTGAGAATCTGAAATCATCCCAATGTAAATACTTAATAACTGGAGATATTTGTCAGCACAATACAAGGTTTCAAAGTTCTGGAAAGTGTCTCACCACTGCTTACATACAAGTTTGATCTTCCATCTATGTCTTTCACTATCAAAAATGTTCTCAACCACAAAGAGATCCAAAGCAGGATTTAAATGTCGGGACTTTGTCTACATTTTTACAGCAATGACTCCTTTTTCTTCTTCACTTTCTCTCTCTTGAAATCAGCACATGAATGAATGACATTTTTCATGGGTTTGACCCTGTTTTTTTAAACTCTATTTCTACATAATTTTAAATAACCAGGACCATCTTGCCATACACTTGCAGGATGGATTTTTCCATCTCTGTAAAGTGTTCAAATAACCCAATTACCAATATGATCCTAACAAAATTATATTAAAAAGACCACTCCATAGGAAAAAAGATGATGTCCTGAAATTACCACTGTTAATTTTCTGTCACTTCTTCCCACGACAACAGCCCACAGCACTTCACTTTCCAGGGGCAACAGAGTACAAGCAAGACAAGTGCAAACCAAATTTAAACAGGGTCAGCCAGTAAAGCAGCCAATACTCAGCTCACAACAGAGACAAAAATCTTTTTGTCTTCTCCTGCCCACTTCAGATCCTTTCCGGAACTCCACCAACTTCTCAGGTCCATTGCAATAATATACATCCATGAGGTCATCTTAATTCATACAGTGCTGCCCATCGCCTACAACTTAAACTGAGTCTCCATTGTAAACATTGCCTGGAATTCAGACTTGCAGGACTTACAGCCTATAGACTGTTTTCTTTTTCATTCAGCTTCCAGCCAAATCATTTTATAGTGCTTTTGCCTCCATAAAATATTTGCTTGGGAGCCAATGCCAAGAAGAAAAATAAAGCAGTGCACTAAGCAAACCTTGAGTTATCAGAATAATGCTCCCCCTCTCCTTTCCCACTCTCACCCCCAAGGTTTATTTTTGGCAAGTTACAGCCCAGGTGAAGGGCAAGTTTAAACCTTTTAGTTCACAACTCTACCACAGGTGGTTTAAAGGTCTTAAAACAATTTACAAAACTCTGATACTGTTAGGAATTGCAGCTGGAGCAATCTGCATCCTAAAGTCGTAGCCCCATTCTCCTGGGAAAATGCAGCCCCTACTTTGTGACCAAAGCCAGGGAAGCTGAAAGCATGGATTCTCATTCAGGCTTTCCAAGGACAGCACCCACCAAGGTACATCACAGGCAAGAGCAGAGAAGAAGTCACCGCTCCTCGCACTCTGATCCCAGAGCTTTGCTAAAAGCACCTTCCCATAAAGAAACTTCGTTTTTCCTACCCCCATCACTCCCAGGTAAATGTATTTCAATTTGCCTCTGGTAGGGCAACCTGTTTATTGAAATCTGATCAACTACTGGAGCCTCTGCATTAAAATACACTCTTGTTGTTGGGAACTGTCATTTGTCTGTCACCGAGGAAGTTAATGGATGTGTTTGTTTAGTTTGTAAGTGGGAATACACAGGGCAGAGGCTGGAGGGATTACAGGAGGGGAGAGGTATTTCTGATCCACAGAGGAATGCAGCTGCTTTTCTTTAAAATTGTCTGTGTATTTTTACACAGGCACAAGAAAAGCCCTTGGAAGTTCACCTGTGCCTAAGAAACCTCAGCAAAGCCAGAACGACCACACTCCATCCCAAACGATGGCCCCAAACCACGCAGGTAAGGACGCACCACACGTGGGCACGAGCCTGCACCCCTGCACAGATAAGCAACGTGCAGGGAATGAGACTGTGCCGACAGCAACTCCCTTACGGGGTCCCTCAGAGGGCACCAGGGATGTCTGCAGAGCACAAACCCAGTGGAGAGGAGGGAAGGGTGAGAGCCAAAGTGTTTGCACTAAGCACAGTCTCTTACCTCTTGCCGAGTCCGAAAATGCAATTATTCCTGCAAAAAGGAGCGCGAGCTGCAATTCCATTTTGAAAACCAGATCCCTCCGTATCGTACAGGCTACTGTCCTCTCAGACCTGAAGGCAGGAAAAAGGAGACCAAAATAATTACTGGGGGGAAAAAAAGCACACGAACAACTCTCAGTTTTGCAGAGTTTTAAATCCCATTGCAAAGACTTAAGAGCAGAAACAGCAAATAAAAGAGCAACGTACTTGTAATCATTCCTTGGCTCTCTGTGAGTAAAACTTTGCCCTCCTCTCTGCTTTAGCCTGATACAAATCGAGAACCCACTAAGGCCAGTAAGTTCCTCTAAGTTTACAGTTAATGCATAATTCTTTGGTATCCTGTACAGAACCAGTCTGCAAGGCAAACAAAACACTAGCAAGTGGCCATAAAATAAGATTTCAGGTTAACAATTTGTGGAGGAACTTGGGGAAGGGGGAGGAGGAATGTTACCTCTCCCATCAGCAGCCCAGAAAACTTTGCGTTGCTGCTCCAGTGCCCCTCAGCCAGTCTCCGCTCTGGGTATGCGCCTTCCTCCGCTCCGAGACTCCTCTGCACAGCACTGATTCCTCCTTTCCCCTTCTCCCCCCCGACAAGCCCACTCCGTGGGCTCCAGAGGTACGTCCCAAAGCAAAACCGCACTTAATCACCCAGATTCTTGAAGATGCCTTCGCTGTGATATGCACACCCGGGGTAGATCAGGTTTACATTAATTACACCCTGTTCTCCTCCTAAAACTCTCACTCTCTAAACAGTGTCTGGATTCCTCACCCTTGTAAACTCCTCGGTTTAAACACCCCGTGCCCCCAGGACACACAACAACCCGCGTAGAGCATCCAGCCAAGCAAACACGGCCGCTTCGCCGCTCGCTTCCCCGTTTGCGGCGGGGAGCGGGTTCGGGGAGCGGGTTCAGGGAGAGGTTTCGGGGAGCGGATT
>NW_008681892.1:0-10689 GCF_000695815.1 Acanthisitta chloris
TATATATATATTCCATGCATGTGGAATGACTTCATTTTTGAATAAAACTTGCATGTAGTTTCTAAAACTCACCCATCATATTCTGGTACACAAATAATATGAACCACATCACGGTTTTTGTAAAAAATTAACAATTAATATCTTAAACCAAGCACTAGAGGTATAAAATCTACCATTTGGCCTGTGTCCCATTCCCCACATGGCAAAAGATAATGTCCATATTCCTTGCAGCATCCTCTGGATTCCATCAAACTCCACAACACTGGGGGATGATTTTTTAAGTCCCAACAACAGCATGCCAGGCCCTAATATGTAGTTCTTAATTCCCTTTTAGGAAGCAACATAAAAATAAAAATGCATCAACAAAGTAGCTTATTCTTAGAAAACAAGTATTTTTTACTCACTTGCATTTTGCATCCATTTAGAGAACTTAATCAGCTCGGCAAATAGCCAGAGGTGTGCTACCCTGTGCACCAGGGAGTCTCTAGAAGGTACCTGAGGGATGGAGAGAGTACAACCGCCTCCTCCAGTGGCAGCAAACCATTAGACTGGGTCATCTCAGCTTGTCTAATCAAGGTCCATTTAAAATAGGAGTAATTTTTGAAGCTTGATGGTTCTAAATTGCTACAGGCCACCAGGTGAGAAACTGAAAGAGGTCTGTATGTAACCACAACTAAAAGGTGCAACATTGAAATTCCAGCATTGAAGAGTCACACCAGAGATTACCACAATAAGTTCCCCACTCAAAATGATATTTGAAAACCACTTAAGAAAAGAATAACTGCTGCTGGCCATTTAAAAGTAACCAGGCATTTAAAGACATTTAAACAATTGGTCTTACTGTGAAAAGCAAGTTAAAAATATTGACATTAACAGAGAAATAGCTTATTCATATCCTACTAAGGTTTTTAAAGCAATTTGGCAGCAACAGCTCAGTTTTATCTGATTTGAACTACAGTTCCACTTTCAACATGGCCATGACTATACAGTTCAGAGCAGATCCAAAGGCAGTGTTTACTGAATTGCTCTAACAATGTAGCATGTATATCAAATAGAAGGAACACAGTATCTTGCATAAGACCGTGTTGAGGCAAAAGAGCAATCATCAGCTACTACCCTCTGGTTCTTTCCTGAGAGAAAAGAATCGCTCGCTCAAGTGCCTCTCAATAATTCTTGCCAGGGTTTCCAGCAAGGTCAACAAAGCTTCGTGGTCAATGGCTAGTGAGAGTGAAAGGATTAGCAAAAGCATTTAATTTTTGTCCATTGATGACAGCAGATCACTGAGCAATAAGATTTCCTTTCTTACTCTCAGGGTCATGGTGATGAACTGCTCATGAAGTTGCATAAACTTATAAAATATGCTTTGCAAAATTTAGGGGAGAAGTTAGATTTGATTTTAATTGTTTAGCAAGCCCCAAGAGCTATAGTTCATAAATTAAAAGGTTTTGTGAGCACAAACATTAATTGAGTTATATGTGCTTTCTGAAATGTACTGTCAGTTGGTTCTTGAAAAGATTAATGTTCTTGTGATTCCTTTGTATGCATGTCTGAATTCTATATGCTTTGCAAAATTTAGGGGAGAAGTTAGATTTGATTTTAATTGTTTAGCAAGCCCCAAGAGCTATAGTTCATAAATTAAAAGGTTTTGTGAGCACAAACATTAATTGAGTTATATGTGCTTTCTGAAATGTACTGTCAGTTGGTTCTTGAAAAGATTAATGTTCTTGTGATTCCTTTGTATGCATGTCTGAATTCTCTGCTTGTCCCTGTGGGTTCTGTTTAGTGGCATTTATGTTCTCTGAAGGAGCAGATGACTTTTTGCAGCTGACAGTGTTTTAACAGGGATCAGAAAAATGCTTATTTCTCTGACACCTCCCCCAGTTTGAAAGAAGAACTAAAAATGCAGATATGAGTAGAAACTGCTATTAAATGTTTTGATTCTGTTGATAAAGTCAGGCTGATTTACTCTGATGAGAAAGGGTCCAGCCTTGCCAGAATCTTCCCAGAGCCTGTTGAAGGCACAAATCTCCCTGCTGGATTTTGTTTTCTTTCTTTTATTTAACAAGTAGAATTTAACTTAATTTAGATCATACTATTTAACAAATAGAATATTATTTTTTGGGGAGGGAGACAGGCAGAGGTAGGGAAATGTTGCTCATGGAGTTGATGGTGAGGAATACACACCTGATCTTCATTTTCCTTTTCCCATCTCTCCATTTATAACCCAGGGCTTGCTTCAAAATCTTCACAGGAAGTCTACCCTGCCCCCTCCCCTGGTAGTGAAAGGAGTTTCTACCTTAGCAACATTGCTCTTTCTTCTGCCTCTTCACAGGCAGTTACACAAAAAACTTTCAATATTTTCTATATTAACAATCTGAGAATTATAAATGTTTTATGGGTTAGTCTGGCCAGTTCTGTGGAGGGAGCATCAACAGTAACTTTATTTAGAAAAACCTCAGGAGACAGGCTGAATGCTGCTCTTTTTAAGGCTTGAGGGATGTCTGAGCTATCATGAAAACTTGCTTGTTTTTCTTCAGGAAAAGGAATAGTATCTCTGCACTTAAACTTCCCCTATCTCCCTTATCCTTCCTACTCAAAAGCTTCCTACAGACAATTAGTTTAAACAATGCAATTAAAAATTGTGGTTTAATTTTGTAATTAATACACATTAAAATTCTTTGAGTTTGCTTAAAGGCTGCAAGTTATAATGCCACAACTAATATCTGGTCATTTGATTTGCTTTTATTTTTTGCTGAAATCTTGACAGAAATTTGTCTCCATTTTACCAGTGGAGGATATAATGAAGAATAGAATTAAACATTATAAAGACATCTCCTGAGTAACTTACTTGAACTGAATATCTTCAGCTGGATTCCCAAAAGTGAAGGACTTTAGCTAGGTCAGTACGAGAACTGGGGCTGAGAATTGTGGTCTGCATAGTCTCTGAGTACTCAGTAGACATGTGCTAGAAGCTGAACTTCCCTGGGCTCTGTCTTCTGTATTCAAACTGCAAGATAACCTTCTTCCCTAAATACATAAATTACAACAAGAGGGAATGAGATCAACCTCTGACAATCCTAGGTGAAGCAAAGAAATGGGCCCTCCTGTGAGAAGCAAGAAGACTAATTGTGCAGTAAGTAAGCTTACAGCTGCCTAATAGCAAAATTTAATAGAAAAAGTACAAAGGCCTCTTTTACCCATCAATATGTGTTTAATCATAAAACAAAATATACCAGTGGGTTAGCTGCCAGTACAGAGCATTATCTAGAAATATAGGGTATGTGTCTCCACATTTCTACTCAACGGACTTATACCATGTACAGAAGGCCCATAGATTTCTGCTGTTTGCCAAGTGTTTGAGCAGCTTACTTTCAGCAGAAACCAATCAATTTTATGAAAGCAAAATGCAAGTCATCCCACCTGCCAAGAGGCCTAATAACAGAACATTGCCCTTTTCACTGGTAATAACAATATTCCCCAAATCTTAGAGTTAAATTCAAATACACATCCCAATCTGTACTTCCTCAGAGAATTTAAGATGGTTAACATCTATGGTTAAGCACATAGGTCCCAGTCAGTAACTGAGACCATATTTCTGAACCACATTTTAAAAGGCAGATTTTAATTATTAATGGAGGGCAGATATAATTTATTGTTACCATTGGCACTCTTAGAAGCCATTTCATTAAATTCCAGGTATCAACAACAAAATGAGTAACGACCTAATTAAATATAGTCCAACACAAACTCTCATTGGGGCCTAAGCCTTCTATGGCATACAAGACTGGAGAATAGAGCAGGCAAAGAAGTCCCTGACAACTGCCACAAGATCATAAGGACCTGTCAACTCATAACCATCAAGAAACTCAATACTGTTTTCTAAAGTGGATTAAGTAAACCAGATAAAAATTCCTTACTCCCTTAAGTTTTAATATATTTTAATTGATTTAATTCTGCATGTGAATGTCCAAAGAGAGCTTGAATATAGTTGCATTAATTTATTTTAAAGATGCATCTTTAGTTGAATTCAAATCCTGAATGTCCCTCCCTCTCACCATAAGCAGCTTTAATTAAGCAACAGCTTTAAACTGCAGTTTGAGAAGGACAGGAAACAGCTTTCAGCAGCTCCCTTCCCCTTCTCTTCTTCATATCTGGTGCTGATGAGCAGTTCATATACTCTCCTCCCTTTCCCATACTAGGACTGCCACGGAGAGGTGTCAGAAGCTTTGCACAAACACAAGCAGAATCACCTGATTTCTCCTTAGGGTCTAAGGCAAAGCCCATTGAAGTTGCCTTTTTTTTTTTATTTATTTCCCCCTGTAGTGCTGTACCTTAAATATTGCAGCATTCTTCAGAGATGAGCTAAAGTTTGTGCCTGTTCTTTTGTTTGAACTACTTCACCCCTTCCCAAGATTCAGCTTGCATAAAAATGGGCTGACGTAATAAGAATGTAGCCATTCCTTCATTCATTTGTGACACAAAACACAAAACAAAACAAGACCATTTTGTAGATCACAATATATGTATTTCAGATATTTCACTTTCACTTCAGTCAAAGTGCTGGAGAAAAACAAAACAAAACAGCAATCTGTTCTCACATGCAGAAGAAATAGTGACACTGAAAGATGAAAGAGGAGGGATTTTTTGTGTACTACATTAAAAGGGACAAAATTGAGAATCATCGAGTCCAGCTCCTGGCCCTGCATAGCACATCCCTGAGAATCACACCGTGTGCCTGAGAGCATTATACAAATGCCTCTTGAACTCTAACAGATTTGGTGCTGTCACAAAAAAACCCAATAAAAACCCCAAAACCCTGCAAAATAACAAAAAAAGCAAAAATTCAAAAGTTAAAATCCAGAAAAACTACATTTTGTGTGCTTGTAGAAAGCACAGCTGTAATTACTATCGTACTAATAATGATAATTTTCAGGTTTTTCTCAGATACTATAAGATGACTGGCATTCCAAGCAATGCATTATCATTGATCCTCTGCCTGGTGGAGAAGGGCAGGTATACCCATTTCTTTTCAGATGACTTTGCAGCATTGTAGGTAAATCTCCTTTTATTTTTTTTTAATATTTTTTTAAAAAAAATTATTTTAAGGAGTCTATTTCCTTTAGCAGTGTGCTCTTTTGAGACACCCTGATTCTAGATCAACCGTTGCAACCTGACTGCACTTACAGTGAAAGCTGTGTGAGAATTCTCCCAGGACTTCTGGGAATGCCAGATTGATTTGTGTTACTAGTGTTTAGTAGAGCAGTAGGTTACTACGAAAAGTGATTTTGAGATACGATCTCAAGTCAAAATCCATAGCTGTAGGGAGTGATACCTTGAACTGGATATTTTTCCTGTATTTTGGGACCCTTGAATTGCCATCAGTAGCCAGAAAGCACATACTCCTAAAGTAATCCTAAAATGTTTACACCAAGCAGACGGAAAAACCCAATTCAGGCAAAATATTAAATTAAACATTACTGCATTTTAATTTTTTTTGCATATTATTTATCGAAACCTGGGGTAAGAGAATGCAGTGAACTGAAAATACCAAGCAAGGGACAAAAATCCATTTGACAAATCAGGTCACTAAGGAACTCTCTGAGGCTTTAGCTGTTGAAAAGACTTAATTTTTTAAGACAAGCTTTTTTTCCATCTTGCTGCAACATAACCTTTTCTTTCTTTCTCCTGTGTCCTACTCAAGCTGCTATACTTTAGGATCAGTTCACTCTGTTGAAAACCCATTGTAAAAATGTCAGGGTTCATATAGCTCATTGCTATAGATGACCTTGTAATACTCTTTGCTCTTACATCACTTCTTTTAATTTCACCTTCCATTAATCATCCTTATTTCTCTCTAGTTACAATGCATCTATTATGCTGTTGTTGGAATTTTTTTCTTTCCTCTTAAGCTTCCTGGTCTCCTGTTTTTCTTGGGCTTTCTAACCTTTTTTTTCCTTTTTTTTTTTTTCTCTTTTTGTATCTTTTACTCTTTTTACCTCAGACACAATGGCTTTTTCTTATAGACACTGCTTGTAACAAGCAATTTCTTTAAAATTTGTTCAAAACTCAGAAAGTTTTGTCAACTTACAATACAGAATTGTTCTTGCTACATTATAGCTACATAAATTGTATTTCATCCTGCCTTACTTATCTTGTTGTAGATTCCCCAATGTGTAGCAATATCCCTTGACATACTCATCACACTTCCTGCTTAGCCTTCCATTTCTGAGCAAGTTTTATTTTCCATGTCCTATTAAATGTGCATTCTCAAAGTCAATTTGTATTATTGAGGAACCTCTTTTGGTCCTTTCTTTTCTAGTCAACCTAAAACACCCTTCTAAAATTAGAGACTTTTAAACATCTTGCTTATTTCTGTAATGACTTCAGTAACAACATTTTTTACCTGATAATTTTTTTATTTATATCTACAATTTTCTTATACTTTAAAGCTATATTATTTGTTTCTCCAATTCTAACTATCCCTTCTCTTCTTAAATGCCATAACCTGACATTTTCCTTGCCTTTTTCATAATTATTGTATCTAATTTTTAGTGAAACACAGTTTAATTTTTGCTTATAACTTTTTGGTAGATGTTCGTTGTGTTTGTTCTCAAAATCTAAAGTAAAATTACAGACTTCTATTAATTTCCTAAGTGCATCATTAACATTTCTTCTTCAAGATTAAAATGAATTCACAGATATCTACTAGTGGACAAGTACTGGTCAAAAAAATCAGAGATGGGAGTAAAATATATAATTATATTTCTTTTTTAATTGTTATAAATCAGAGACTACCTTATCTGATTTACACTCTACTTTTAGAAAAGCTTTTCATCAACCCCAAATTTGCCTCAATTTTGGGGCAAAAATCAGAAGAAACTGTAAGTGCAATTGCAAATACATGCTGCCATTCCATTGTATAATAATACTAAATTTTGGGTTTATACTTATGATTTTCATCCCCCTTGAGCAATATATAAGTATTTTCCCTGCTAACCTCCTAAATATCAGTGGTAGATTTTGATCATAGTGACATAAAGCCCCATGGTACAATGTAATTTATTTTCCATTCTGAAATTGAGAAATCCTTTTTAATGTTGATACTCTGACCTATAAATCTATCACCTAGAAAATACCTTGCAAACCTTTTCTTCCTTCCTTTTTAAATAAATTTGAATCTTGTTTAGTGAATAATAATCAGAACTTTTCCAACTACAGAAAAGATTACAATGCACATCTGATGCTTGACTCAAAAGTTTTTCTTCCTTTTTGTAAATGTTAATTATCCTTCTCCTGTTACAAGTCTAGTTACTCCCTGCTCTGCCTACATGATTCAATTAATCTCACCTTATATAAAAACATGAGCACTTTCACTCTACCTTATGTTTGATGATTTTCTTTCTTCTGATTCTCCTGCCACATAACAGCTATTATTAATGATCTCTTCTTCAGTGGCACATTTCCTGGAGGTTTTAAAGTGGTTACTTTCTCAGCACCCTCCCTTAAGAAGCTTTTATGTGGTTCAAATTCCATTGCAAACTGTCAAGCTATTTCTAACCTTCTATTTCTTGGTAAAATTCTTGAAAAGACATTCTTTTCTTAACTTTCCAAACACCTTGTTAATACTAATCTCTTTGATTGTTTCCAAGTATGGTAGATTTTCATCTCCCTCATAGAATGAAACCATTCTATTCCACTTATAAGAATTGAAGATCTCTTGAAATCTTACCTAGTGATCATAGTTCTTTCCCCTCCTCATTATTTTAGATGACAGTATGGCATTTGGCAATAAGAGCTTAATATTTTATTACAGTTTTACAGATCATGAGATAATATTTCCAATTCTTGACAAATTTATTTTAATGGTAACACTTTTTTTCTCTAGCTGTTATTTGTCTTTTTTTCCTCTTGTCATTTTATTCAGTTTTGTAGCATGTTTGATCTGTTAACTGCCTTTTTTTTTTCTGCATTTTCACCAGTCCTGCAATTACTGAAGTAATATTATAACAGCAATAACTTCACACTTCAACATTTGAATTTATAATTAAAATACTGATCAACTCTTCAGTGTCTTTACCAAGTGCTACTTAGACATTCTAAAGAAGATTTGCCATTGATCTCAGAACTTACTTTTGTATAAGCTACTTTCATTTTCATACACTTAAGGAACAGCTTGTGTTCCTCAAAGAAAATACTTCAAATTAACATACTGTACTTGCATGTCAGCTCACTTGCACAGCTAATTAAATATTTCTCATGTGCATTACAGATGATGACTACTTCAGTTTATGTTTCAGAGATGTTTTCCAACATTCTGTGATTTATTTATAGGTATATCTATGGCACTAATCATTGGAGTATTTGAGCACATAGAAATGATTAAAGATACATCAAAATTACTTCTGGAAGGAAGGTACCACTTTTCTTTCCCTGCTTTGAAGCTGTTTCTTTACCATAATGTTCTGGAGACTCATTCCTCCTGTGTGCAGTGCCATTACTACATACCTATTGGGGAATGCCAGTTAATACAGATATGCCTTGTTCTGAGCTTAAAAGTCATGTGAAAGAGACTCCACTTGTTTGGGATCAGCTTTGTAGGAAGTTTGTTTCATATTTTTGGCCTGTTGCTGAGAATGCCCTCCTTTCCATTGTCACAAGATGAAAGCCAGGGATCTATCAGCCAAGTATCCCAAATGAGTGCAGCAATCACACTGGGAAATTGTGAAAGACAGTACTTGAGATAAGTGGGCTTCAGCCTTTCATATCTTTGATGATGGAATGGAAGGGGGAGGAAGAAACAGGACAAGGTTTTCAAGATACATACTTTTAGTATGAACTCTCTAGTTTCAATTTATCCTCCCTCACATAGACTTCAATTCCATTTTGAGGAAAAAATTATTCTCTATTAATACATACAGAATCAAGATACTGTGGCAAATCAAGATTTTGGCCACAGTACTTAGATAAAAGAAAAGACTAAAGAAATTATGGAAAATATTAAGAATTAATTCCTGAAATAGGATTTGTGATGATAATCATCTGCCTTGCAAAGGTACCTCTGAGCACATTGTCCCAAGGCAAAACTGAACTACATCTCAAGCATTTTCTCCTGCTCTGTAAAAGACAGCATAAATCGTAAATAAAATAAAATTTGTTATATTTTGCTATGGTTTAACCCCAGCCAGCCACCAAACACCATGCAGCCGCTTGCTCACTTCCCCACCGATGGGTTGGGGAAGACAATCAGTAGGGGAAAAGTTAGAAAAACTCATGGGTTGACATAAAGACAATTTAATAGGGAAAACAAAGGCTGCACACACAAGCAAAACAAAAAAAAGAAATTAATTCACTGCTTCCCATGGGCAGGAGGTGTACAGCAACTCCAGGAGAGCGGGGCCCCATCATACATAGTGGGTTCCTTGGGAAGAAAAACACCATGACTCCAGATGCCCTGCTTCTTCCTTCTTCCTCCCACTTTGTATACTGAGCGTGATGTCATATGGTATGGAATATTCTTTTGGTCAGTTTGGGTCACCTGTCCCAACTGTGTCTCCTCCCTGTCTCCCATGCACCCCCAACTTCCTTGCCAGTGTGGCAGTATGGAAAACAGTAAAGACCTTGGCTCTGTGTAAACTCTGCTCAGCAATACCAAAAGCATCTCTGCATTATAAACCCCGTGTTCAGCACAAATCCAAATATAGCCCCATACTAGCCACTGTAAAGAAAATTAACTCTATATCAGCCCAACATAGCACATATTTAAATCTATTTTAAGCATCTCAGATTTGTTTTCCCCTTCTGGAAAACCCTACACTAAACTTCTGTCTCAGTTACGGGCCTTTAGGAGTTTCCATTTCCCACAAAGAAAAAAGGCAAAATTTCTGACTGGGAATTGAATTTTACTTGTATACTGGCTTGCACCTTATTTGCAAAAATAAAGGGAAAAAATAAACTGATACAGTTTCAATTTGTTTGTGTAAAAATTTATTTTGAGTTATATGACTACAGGTTTTACATATTGACTGCAAAACGTGTGGAGGCATATCTGTGGTTTATTGTAAAGTTTATAGGACCTCAAAATTGCTTCAAATTTTTTCCAGATCCTGTTTCAGCTTGGTAGACAAGCAGTCACATGAAAAAGAGAACAGGTAAAGTAGATATTGCAGACAGATTTGCAACAGAATTTCCTCTCACCATTTTCATCGTCAAGCTTGCTGGCTGTGACCTATGCCATAGCTCACTGGACATAGATACAAGATTCCATAATTTTAATGAACAGTTAACATGCTAACGTGGCAGATATTTTCAACAGCCAATTACTGTAGAGACCTCAAAAAAATAAGGTAAATTTCAGTGACAATCCACAGGTATAACACAAACCATTAAAATTTATACGACCTCTAGAAAAAAGGCTAAACAACATGAATTCTCATGAAGTTGATCTTTACTTTGAAAAGATAAGCCAAACACATATTTTATTCAAACACATAAAACATGGAATCACTTGAAGTGGATTTTTGTGTTTCCTTTTCAAAACAGCAAACCTACCGTGCTTCAAGATTTTGGGTTGTGTTTGGCTTTTTTTTTTTTTTTCTCTAGAAGTTTTAACAACTAGAATAGGAAATTGTTTATACTTCTGAGACTATTCTTATTCACAGGTACCCCAAAATGCAATAGCATACTTTCCCT
>NW_008681892.1:10708-53346 GCF_000695815.1 Acanthisitta chloris
TGTTTTAAGAACAGCTTGTATCATTAATATAACAAAAACTACATGGAGGAATGCATAGCAAAACACTTTACTTTTTGCAGCTCTGCATATCAGACAACAATAAGTCAAGGACTCACTGCAGTAAAAATGTGGTTTTAAACACATTGTTGAAAAACAAAGTTGTAGTATATCACTTTCAAGTTTGCATTATACATAAAAATATGACAGAACCAAATATGTATCATTAATATAACAAAAACTACATGGAGGAATGCATAGCAAAACACTTTACTTTTTGCAGCTCTGCATATCAGACAACAATAAGTCAAGGACTCACTGCAGTAAAAATGTGGTTTTAAACACATTGTTGAAAAACAAAGTTGTAGTATATCACTTTCAAGTTTGCATTATACATAAAAATATGACAGAACCAAATACACTGTTAGAAGAATGAGCCTATAATCTGAGCTAAAGGGAACACCTGAATGCCTGTAGTTTTGTTTGGCTCAGCATCCAAAACCTGCTTCTTGATGATGGTTCTGTGCTACAATGGCTTTAGAAGGTGGATTGTTCATAAACTGATAACAATTTGCAGAGGCAAATACAATTTTGTGTGGATGGGAATGGGGAGAAAGGAGATGAGAAGATGCCCAGTTCAGACTGAGATGTTTCCTGCTGTGTGTCACTGGTCAGACAACAGAACAACAGGAGCCTTTGCACAGCCAGGCTGTCCCTCTGAGCGGGACAATGAACAAAGTGACTGTGCTACTGCTGTTTCCTCCCTCTGGAGTGGCCATCATTTGCTATTAGGGGTAGCAGAGTATGGAAAAATGATGGGAAGAGCCCGATATATCAGGAGCAGGACTGGTAATCAAGAAGGGAACCTAGAAAGAATCCTGGAACAAGAATTTTTAGCAGAGCTCTAGTAAGACTCAAAAAAAAAGCTTTCGGGGTCTAGTGTTAACCTGGACATTGTTAGAATGATTTGAGGCAGAGACAAGAAAAATGGCATGAAGTAGCAAATAAAAATGATTGCACTCCATCCAGTACCTAGAGAAAGAGTAAGAAGGCAAGCAGCCTGTAGTATATAGATTTCTGTGTTATACTAAACAATAGGATACATGTCCATATGGCATGAGTGAAAGAGAGAGCAGAATTTTATAGGAAAAAAAAAAGCAGCACAAGTTAGCTTGTCTAAAAATCTGAGAATTCTGTAAAACACTTGATCTAACAGCAGAAGGCATTTTAGTTTACACTAGAATATTTGTGATCCAGGACTTAGAGGTTTTATGCATTTTTTAAAATTAATATAAGAAGTAGAATAATACATAGTGACTCACCCAGGGTAAATTCAGAAAGAATAAAATCAAACTCATGACAGTAAGATTTATTTTTGAAATACAGACACAGACATACACATACATGGACACAGAAATACACAGACACACACACTAATGCCCAGAAAAGATTTTACCATTATTTCACAATATTTCTTGCCACTAAACCGTTTCAGGCTCATACCCATATTTGAAAATTAATTGCAGAATAAATGTACAAAAATAGAGATTTCTGCTAAACAGTCACACTGAGAAGGTGTAAAATGTTAGATACCAAATATTATTTGTATGAGCACCCTTTGTTAGGGAAGTATTAGGTTTTTATATTGCATTTGCTATAGCAGATAGTACCTATACTTTGGTATGCTCAATTATCTGCTCTTAACAGCAACACATTATTTTAATATCAACCTTTTACTACAGTCAGCAAATATTGTGTATTTTGTTTAAATTGACATGTCATATGTTATTATAAAATATGAAAAGAAATGATTTGGTCTCTTAGAGTAAGGCGGAATCATTTTACTGCGGTTTGGCTCAAATTGATAGCATATTTTCTTTGAGACAAGCCTCAAAAAACTCCAACAAAACCTATGAGAAAATAGAACAACCAATAAAACCATAAAATGTACAGTAAGAAATAATGATTAATTGTTTACTTTTTTGTTAAATTACTTGCAGATCTGACTGCATATTAATCTTCTCTTGGACTAGAAAATATAAATAACCTTTTTATAAGATGTTTGATAACTGAGATAATATAGGTATCAGTTTTCATGCTTATATACAAATCTCCTTTGCAGCCTGAGTACCACTTTATGTGTGCTAGCCAAAATTGGTTGTCGAGATTTGTGTTTAAAACAATAATAACCAAAAATAAAGTGGCATTCTTTGAGGGTCCTCTTTGATTGTGTTTTATTATGCAATTATCTTAATGCTAAACTCAAGAGTAAATGCGAGTCACTCATCACAATCTCACCATGAAGTCAAGACAGTGAGATTAAACAAATTGAAAAATCTACTATACTATCAAGTGTAGTTACTGATCATAACATAGAATCAACAATCAAAATGCAGTGTACTGTACAAATAGACAGAGATTTTAAGACAAGCATCACTTCTCGCTATCTGAATACAGTTATAAAACTTCATTCCATTATCTGCTCTTGTTCAAATACTGGGCAAACATAGACATTTATTGTGAAAATAGTAGCTGAAGAAATATTACTGAATTATTAATTGATGTGACATTTACTCTAGTCTAGCAACGAGAAAGTTCTTTCTTGGTGACTTGTTTCACACTGACAAAGCTGTATATATTTGATATCACTAGAGAATGATTTGAAACTGTTTTGTTTCCAATATTTATGTGCAAGAAAGATGGACAGCTCACAATATCTTCCTAAAGAAGAGACGTTCTGCATGATCCAGTTACTTGCTATTCAAGATATTTAAAAAACCAGAGAGAATGAATAGTGCTATTGGGAGGTGAATGGAGGTGGGGATGGGGAGGGATATAGAGAGGGTGGAGGGTGGGGAGGAGGACACAAGGACACTATTGTGGTCTTTATGCAAAACAGAAATTCATGGTTTGTACATCAGATAACGATATCCACAGAGGACTGGAAAGAAGTAAATATAGAGTCGAGAAGCCTTAACAAGAAGTGAAAATGTATCATTGTCTTTATAAAAAAAATGGAAAGGAAGGGAAAAGAGCTTTTGAAGAGGAAGTTGACAAAGATAGTAAGACATGCCTTCAAACTAACCCTTCTTTGCTGTTCTTGTTTGCCTACTATTTCTCCAAATTTTCTGCTATAATTACTCACTAATTTTGAGCAGTGGACCAACATGATTTGTAATCAAGTACCCATACATTTAAAATTCTGTATTTACTAATAAAATATGTCAATAAGATATCCCTCCATATTGGACTGATCATTTAGACAAAAGTGATATTTTGCTAGAGGCAGACACAGATTTTCCAGTAGTAAAAATTTAATTTTATTACTATAATAAAATTGATCATGTCCTCAAAAACACCATAGGCTTGCTGAGCTAGTCTCTTACTCATGATTTTAATTCCAACAGATCTCCTTTATCCCATAAGGATTTGTTATTGATAGGGATTTTGTTTGTAAAGAACTTCAGATACGTGTGCGTTGAAAGATGCTCCCATACAGAGTGTTTAGTTTAGGAAGCATTTTCATTTTAAGGATTATCACACCACTGGGAATTCTGAGCTTTGTACACTTATAATCAAATCAACCTTGCTTCCTCTGAAAGTTTTCATCTTTCAGATATATCCCTTTTGAGAGTCATATTAGTGATTTTATCCACAGAGATTTTTTTACAGTTAAATTAAATCTTCATGAAAGTGTTTTTTCTCACTGGAGAGAAGAACTTGAAGGAGTAGAAGACTTAAATGGACAGAAAAGGGCATATGAGAACATTAAGTAGAAAGTGCATGAAAACTGTTGGATTTCCCAACAAGCATTCCTTAAAAGTAAACTGCTGTTCTCTGGAAATAGGTAGCATGCATACTGCCTTTTAAAAATTTGCTACTTCCAGTCTAGCTTAGTTACCATCACTGATGGCCTAGAATTTCAGTCCAGATCTCAGTGAAAGTATTGCATGTAAGAATACCTTCAGACACAAGTAGCAGACTTTTCAAGAAAACGAACTCCACTCAAATAATCCTTTTTACTCCCCGAATTCCTACCTATTTGGAGATATTTGTAAAAACATCTGTCTCAAACACTCATGTGTTTTATTTATTTTCATACTATAGTATTTTATAGATAATTCCACCATTAATTCTTGCATGTTACCTGAGAAATACTTTAGGCTGATGAAATCATCTACAAGATACATATCAATGAGAGAAAGGACAGTTGAAGAGAGGAAGGAAAGAAGGAAGGAAGGAAGGAAGGAAGGACATGGAGTTTTCTGTAGTTAGGAGAGTGTAATACCAATATCTCCATGGTAAAAGCAATATTTATCCAACAAATTGGAGAACAATCTGTAGGTAAGAAGTCGCTTCAAAAGATTTTGAATTCTTACATCATCTGACACAAAATATGAACTATTTTATTATCAACAATGTCTCATTAAGAGAGATTTAAACCATTGCTTTTGGCTTGAAGAGAAATCAAGCTTTCTCCTTTTGCCATACATCTGACACCATCACAAGTTGTGTTGCACTATTAAAGTCCCTGACCGTGCCTATGCACATCAAGTTACAGAAGAGTGCTGATAACCTTGTTGTTATGGCATATAAAAGGAGTCGAGGCTATTCAGCATGTCTGAAGACTGAGCTTACTAAATGTATGTAAACTTATACTGGACATAATTTTTCCTGTTTTGCAACCAGTGAACACATTTTAAAATTTAAATGAATCCAAAAGGATGTACATAATTCTTCTTAATATTATTTTCTCAGATTCTGAACCTTGAAATTATTTCATTGCACACCTTAATCAGGATAAGAAGGCGCTGGAACAATTTACACTGCCCACTTCCCTAATTGAAATTTTGCTAAATTTTCCAGAGGTGTTTTCTGTAGATGAAAACCTGCTTAGACTTGTCCCACAGTGCTGATTAGTTTGACTAGTTTGTTGCAGTAGAACTACTCTGATGTTCAATGTCTCCCCACAGAGAATTGAGTACACCCTACCATGACTCTGTTCTCTGATATCTCACATTGAGCTATGAACCAGAGCAAGATCAAATGGCCACAAAAATATTATGATCAGATTTTATTTTTCCCACCAGACCTCAGTCTTATTCATTGCATAAGACAGAGAGATTGTCTGTCCAGTAAAAAACCCAGAGGCTGTTTAATGTCTCTATTTACCCCGACCATTAGCATCTCACCTGATATAAGCCCAACCCAACACTGAATATAAAATTATTAATTGTATAATGTCCTTTTCCATGGTGTTCATCACCACAGAACTAAAATACTATATTTATAGGGGCTTATCTTCACTGTGTGTAGTGTGTATGAAAAGCCCTGGAAATTCTGCTGTCCTCATTTTGCAACTTCAAATGCACAGAGGAGCACCAAACCAGTCCACTAATTTTGGATGCTGTACCTGACAGGTTGAGTTTTTAGCAATAAAAGCATTTGTCTAAAATATTATGTGCTCAGAATACAGTTCCTACTTAAATTAGTTGCAGCTAAAAGCTCTCTCAGTTCTGAAGATAGGAGCACAAGTTTCTCAGATTGGATAAACTCAATTGACAGCCAGCTGTAAAAGGTTTTGCTTTAAGAAACTACTCAGAACAACTTAATTATTTTGTAGTGAATCAAATTCTACAGAGAAGTCTGTAACACTGAGACCACATTTTCTTTTCCTAGATTGACCCTTTTTGTTCTCATTTCTAGCAGTAAATAAGGCATAGTTTTACATCTATACAAGGCAAGATTCATTCATGTGTTTTATACAGTATTATATCATAAGGTTGTTTGGCTAGGTCTAATCAAGATCTGCCTGGAATGGAAATCAAAACAATAGTAACAACAGAAGTCCTCGATTTCTAACTGGTAACCTATTTCAATGTGATACTCCTGTGATATTGCAACACTTGATTTATAGTACCCTTACTAATATTTCATTTCCCCAAAGCATGAGGGGAAAATAGCATTATTTTTCATTTAGAAGCATTATCAGCCTCCGCATAAAGAAAAAAATTGCTACAGGTTTGCAGTGACTAGTAACAGGATTTGGTCATGTGCTCCTATTGATTAAAGAAACTACGTTCTAGAATCATGAAGGAAGTTCTAGACTCATTAATTACCTGATTCAGTGGTCTTGCTACTTTTACTGATGATTTTTCCTACCTTCCACAAGACACAAAAAAAACCCTTTTTCTAAAGAAAAAAGTTGCATGAACACAAAAAACCCCCTTTTTCTAAAGAAAAAAGTTGCATGTCTGCATAAAAAATTATATCCTGACCTTTCCAATGATCAGTTTATGACCAGAAGCATAAGATCTGATAAAACTTATTTTTGCAATATAACTAGAGATGTTGTTATTGGTCATGAATTAATCTGCTCTTTTAAAAAATTCAGCTTGTAATGTCTATGTTCTATATTGTGTAAGCATTGTAAGTTTTAAAAAAGCAAAATTACATACAATTGATGAGCTATGCAGTCATATTTTTCATATTGTTATATTTAGCACATAACTTATTTATCATTGTTTTACTACTGCATAGAATAACAGAGCATAATGCTTGCTAAAATGCAAGTACTTATATAAACTCATCTATGCAGCACTTGCTTTTCCAATAAGTATATTACTAGTACTGTACTAATTTCAGTATGCTGCTAAAATTACATCATGAAAGTAATTTGGAAATTTCAAATAGCACTCATATGTTTCAAAGATATTTTCAGTGCTACCTGTCATTCATTTTAGCCTAGTAATAATGGGTTGGGAAGTATCATCTGACACTTCGAGAATCTTCATGAAAGTAAAATTATGAATATAATGTCTTAAGCAGTTAGCCTTGGTACTTAACCACACATTTCAAGCTTAAATTTTGTGCATGAGTAGTAGGGCTTTTTTTCTTTCTTATTTTAAACAGTGAGGAACCCCTGGCCACTGTTCTGTAGGATCAGTGCTGCTCAGGTGTATTAGCTCCTTTGAACTCTCTGAACTATGCAGAAAATGTCAGTTCTGGGGGCACTTGTCTAAATTTGGAGTTGAATAGCCAACTTTACAGAGCTAAACTTTAAAATAATAGCATGGCAAAATCTTTTAAGATTGATAGGACAGCTAGAGAGCATCTAGTTTAGAGAAGAGTCAGAACGTCTTCTCTAAATCCTCCCATTCAGAAATCATAAACAGCAGTTAAGTTGCCTTTCTAATGCTGAACCAACACACTTCTCTCAGCCTGTTCAGCTGCTGAGTGCTTTGGTAGGCCACCATTGCACTCAGACAAGCTTGTCCATGCATTGCTTGTACTAACAGTTCTGGATTTTATTTTAGTTCACGAGTGCAAATTATCCTTAATCTCTTCTATTGCCTTTGTTTGTGGCGACCCAAATGGCAATGTGTAAAGCAGCTGCATTAGACTTACTGAGGACAACAGAACCTGTAGGTGCTTTCAGTGGAAGCACACCAATAGAGATTGCTGTAGCACTTTCATTTCAATATGCAATTTTGTCTTGCTCTGTAAACACAAAGTATTGCATATCCAGATACAGAATGTGTCTGGTTGCAGCACAGACACAAGACTAACTGAGAAATAGCCGGGGAGTAAAAAAAAAGAGAAAGTGGCTGTCTTGGTTCAACCCCTTTGGAAAATGGAGGAGGCACATCTTTTACACCTTTCAGGACAAAACCCCTTTGAATTTGGAGAACCATGTGCTTCTTATTCAGCAACATCAGCACTTGCAAGCATAGACTACTCATCTGCTGTACAATATCCATACTCAAAGAAGGAATAAATCACCTTTTGCCTGGAAAAGGGAGAGAAGGTACAGTGCAAAGCTCTGCATAGAGCCCCATTAATGACAAACACAAGGATCACTTTCTGTGTTTTGCTGCATTTTTGTGCTGGCATATAATAAACATCTTCTAGTTACTCATATCAGGTTCTCTCATTAACATTAGACCACCTTAATTTAAAGACTGAATAGGTACAGTAATCAAAAGCAGGTGTTTTGTGATGAATGCAAATGGAAACAAAAGGTAATTAATTTGTGACATGACCCTGTATTAACTTTCTAGGCAAACTACTTTAAATAATGCCTCTTCTATGATTTGTAAATGGATATATCTAGACAGGGATAAACCTACAGACAGTTCTTTCTTTTAGACCATTTGTAAGCTCTTCTGACAGCGAGACTCAAACGGGCTGTATGAACAGCAGCAGCACAATAGTAAGTAAAAATCCTTTTCCTTCACTCACTATGGGGGCCAAAAATGAAATTTCTTATCTGCAAATTGCAATGCTATGCACATGAGTAATATGCCTGGTTGTTGTTCAGCTCCTTTAAAATAATTCTGGAATTAAAATTGAGACAATTTTTAACATGGTAATGGGTGGAGTCATAGAATGAGGATGAATTCCAAATCAATTTCTCACTCTGTATTTCTCCTCAAGACTTGGGGTTTTTCTTAATTGAAATATACATGGTTTCCAGATTATGTACTGACTGAAGACCCGGTTTTGCTATAAAAGCAGCAATGGCAGACTCTAGAGCTACCTGAAGTCAAGTGGAATTGGAGGGAGGAGCATCTGCATTAATTTAATCCATGGCGAGATGAGAGATTAAAGTCCCATTTTTAATTAGAAGTTGAGTCTGAAATTCTTTATTACACAGAATAAGCTCTTGGAGTGGAAAGTAATCATATTTTGTATTAGTTTCAACTGCAGGCAGTTTACACAAAAGAGTCATAAGTAATGCTTAGCATGAAGCTTAGAGAGTTGATGGTAAAGCCATATTTTGATGTTCCTTAACTGCTTTACAGACCATTTTTAAAATCTGACATCAGAGATCTTTATGTAACTATATACAAGAACCAATAATGTCAGCATGCCATAACAACAAGTCACTGTGGTTCGATTTCAAATACTACTGTGTTTTTAATAGCTTCCTGTATGCTTTGGTTTCTTTGTCCTAATAATGATTGTATTTTGAAACACAAATTAGCAGATTATTATTGATAGTTCATGTGCTCAATAAAAATAAAAAGGTGTATATTGCTTGAGACTTTCAAGTAAAATGTTTCTTTCATCTGAAGGACTTACTGCAGTATCTAAAAAACACACCCAGAAAATGTGTTTTATAGTGGGTCCAACTCTGCTGATGCTTGGTTCATCATTTTTTCTTCGCTGCTTCCCTGACATTTTCATGTCAGGCTGTATTCTCACAACAATAGGATTTTTGATTAAGGATTTCTAAACTGTATGTGAAAAAAAATCCAGGTGACAAAATAATGCTGGTTCCTTGTTTTTATTTATTATAAATCATTTTTAATGGTGGTTCATATAAGGTGTTATAGAGAACAAATGATAAGAAAAATAATATGCAACATGAATGCTAGAAACATAGAAATATTTTTCAAGAACAGGTATAAACAAGACTATTTGTACGTAAGTTGTGGTACAGACTTTGTAAAAGTTTTACTTTTTTGCATTACTTCATACTCCTATAAAGTTTTAATTTGGTGACCGTGGCCATGACAAAAGTAAATAAAGTTCAGTCTCTTATTAAAGTTTCAGTTGCATTTGCTTCACATATTGAAAAATGATCAACAGAAATTATACTCCTCTAGTCCAAAGCGGATATTATGGTGGACAAAATCTGTTACATGTATTATAAAACTAACTAAAAGTCGATATGAAATGTCTTGAAAGTTAAACTCTGAAGGGAAAAATAAGGTGAAGTATTCCCCATATTTCAATATCACTATATTAGTGTAAAGTATCCTAGGAGGATTCAAAGGCTTCGGCTTCTTTTGCATTTTCAATTGTTATCCATAAACACGCAAAAAGGGGGATATACTTGATTTGATCCAGAGTGGATATAGATTACAAAATATGAAAACCTTTAGTTCTGTCTTCTATGTTAACTTAAAAATGTCCCTTATATTACACTTCTAGGTGATTTTACCTTCTCTTAAACATGCAAAAGCTATAGTGTTTCAAAGCTGCAGATTAGTGATGGTGGCAGCTTATTCCTTTTGGTTATCTACAGCACCATCTTAGTGTCTTGAGGCATAAAAGAATATTATCTCTGTGACAGTTATGGCTAGAGCCATCTATACTGTTCATGCGATCAGCTCTCAAAGAGCTCAGAATAGAAATCATTCAGTTTAAGACATCTTCTGTAGTTTCATTAAAAGCTTAAAATCATGAGGTACCACAAGTTATGACGAAGGTTTTATGAAAATTTCAGTAAATCTATGATGTGGAAAAGTATATATGCAGTTGGGTTGGTTAGAATAGGATTGCTAATCTTTTGCAAAGGCAGTTGACCATGAGCAAGACAACCTATAAATCTGCTTTCCTTCTTTACTTAATTTTCATCACAAATAATGTGCCACTCTGATTGCATGAAATCATCAGGAGTGTCTTCAATTACTGTGTGCAGCCTCTGATCAAAATGACTTCCTCTATTCTCAATCTGGGGGATGATGGGGAGGAAAAGGGGAGGAGGGGGGTGAGAAATGCACAGCTAGTTATGTATTACAAATGTCAGGTTACTGTGAAAGTGTATATATTCATATTTAATAATTTCTAAGATGGAGTTGTGATTGCAATAATGGCTCATTCATATCTGCATTTCATTTAAATGCACTGTTTTGACTCACCGAACGTTTGTCACAGATATTATAGCTAAACTTTTTCACATGACCACTGAGGTAATGACAGCATTACATTACCAGAAAACTGCATGACTTGCTGATACTTCCATTTTCCTCAGCAGCTTATGAAATAATCAAAATGTGTGCATGAAATGGCGGCCTGTTCTGAATTTATTTTAATACAGATAGGCTTATACAGAGAAATGAAGAAGAGTGTAGGACCTCAGACACAAGAGACAATGACTACGCACAAAGCTGAATTTTACTAGCAGGAAAGATGGATATATGGGTATTAGACTTTTCATAGCTATAGGAAGGATAATCTTTCAATCAGATTAATGAGAAAATATATTGCATAGGCCCTACAGCACTTTTTGCTTTCCAGGCTAATACGTGATTTAAATCCCAAAAGTACATTTTCAGCATTACAATATCCTTTGATAATAATGTCGCTTGCACAAAGACAGATAAAAATAAAACAGTCCCTCTTGATTTCCCATTTTAGATTTGAAGTATATTTTCTGTTCTTTGCCTGCAATGAAGTGAATTCTATTGAGAAGAGTCACATTTAATAAGACAAAGAGAATTTTCTAATTATGCTACCTGTCAAGATTTGAATCTATGGGATTGCAACTGCAATTGAAGAAACAGAGGAAGCAATTGCATATAGTCCAGTTTACTTTGGTGTATGATTACTATTTGCACTTAGATATTGCTAAATGTAAATCATGCACACACAGAGAAGCATGCTTTGAAGTAAACACCAAAAGGCAAGTCTCAAAATGGATTGTATAGTTCTCATTTCAATTTTCAGTATGCAATTTCCCAAGCTTTCCTAATTTATCTATAGAAAAATAGAAACCTGTGAAAATGAAACACTTTTAAATAATTCTGAGTCACACAAATATACAGTGGTGCAAATGACAAATATAATTAAAGCACAAATTACTAATGGATAAGAACATATATGCATAATTATGCTAGGTTAAGCATTTACACATCTTTCTGGACGAAAGCAAGTTCTGTAGTGGTGAAGAAAAAAGCCAGTTAAAATTAATGCAATACAAAAACTAATAATGTCCATACAGTTTCTTATAATTTTTACATAGTTCATGTTAGAAACATGCAAACATTAAATGAAATCTTGCTGTTATAAATGGAGCCCTGAAAGTTATCTTATGCTGTCCTTTGAGGGTCTCAGGGGAACTGTTCAATGTGCCCCATCAGACATTACTCTTATTTGCAGCTTCGCAGTCTTGGAAACACTATGGCACATTAGACAAGGAAAATAAATATTGTGTTCTTGATGGTTTCCTTCATATTACAAGTTTACACAAATTCATGGCACACAATTATTATAAATGCTTTATACAAATAATAAATTAGTTCTTTTAGTAGCTTAATCTTTTTTTATTAAATCATTGTCTAGTAGAATGATGCAGATTATGATCATAGGCAAAACAGTTGGCATAATCAACAAGCCTTTTTTTGCATTTTTAATAGTTTGTGTGTATGTTTATATGTATGTGTGTGCATATACACATATGCATATGTAAATATACACATTCACACACATGCATGATATACATATATATGCACATACACACATAAAATCTATTGCAAAATATTATTTATTTGCTACTGAAACGCAATTGAAACTTGTTTAATCTGATTTGGTCTTATGCAAGTTGCAAACTGACCATTTTACTATTTGGTTTACATTTCTATGTAGCTGCGTTTGTGGTGTTTATTCAGAGAGGGAAGAAAGATGGCTACGTCACTTTATTTTCCATAAAAACATTTAAGCTCTGTAGATGTTTTTTAATAACTCCCAAGTGGTGTCTTTTTGAGCACTACTATCAAATATCTTATTACTAAGCTACAGCTTTAAACATTTACAGTAGGAAGACTGCTGAAAATTCATAAATGATTTGAGCATTCTAGTCTGGCTCAGGTTTCTGAATGCATAAATATGCAGCATACTCGGTTCCAGACCAAATATTCAGTGTCATCATCCACCCATATGACAACAGCAAAGCATAAAGTTCATAGGACTGTCATCTCCTTTCACATCCATACCATAGGAACTTCAAAATTTTGAATTATAGGTATGTTAGATAGGCTGCCGGTCTGCCAAGGCTCTTCCAATCTCCAAATGGTATTACCATTTCCACATGTCTTCCGTATTTGCAATTGGTTGTCCAAATAGGAGATGATGTGACCAAAGGTAGATTAATCCAGGTAAATGCCTTCTGTTGGCCAAATTTTTCAAGAATGTTAAGTTGCAGCAGGAAAATTATGCTGACCCTGTGATCTTGATATAGGGTAGATCTTTTCCAGCTTTAGCATTGTCCTTTCAAAGGGACACAGAAGGTTCATGTACTGAGCTTCTTGCCCTCTGTCACTTCTGAAGCTTCCCCTCCTTCATGCAGAGATCAGAGAGATTTTTGTACCTTGCTGTACAAAAACACCCATGAAGTGACCTTTAAAGGAAATATTGAGAGCAGGGTTGCAGAGGCTTAGAGCTTCACACAAGTATGAGAGAATGAGAAGGTGCTTTTTAATGTGCTTACCCAATACTAGTTGTCCGTGGAAGAGGGTCTTTTTTGTCTTTTTTTTTTTTCCACTGATGATCACTTGATTGCTGAAGCTGATATGTCTATGTATTTCCATTCAACAGGCAGGCAAATCATTCAATTTCCTCGGTATTTATGAGCCTGCCTCTCAAGAAGACTGATAGGAGGTACTCCTATCCTCTGCAACACCACAAAAAAGTAGAACAGAGTCACTCATTCAATGAACTGCTGCTTTTTCCATGAGAATTCCCTTGGGATTCCACAAAAGCTCTGTAAATTTGAACATGGTGAAGATTAGGCCCAAGATTATCAGTTTCTGTACTTCTGCAGATCCAAGACACTGCCTCAGTGCAGCTGATAATTCCTTAGCCCTTCTCTTTAAATACATGTGGACATACATTTTGCATACAGTGTTTGCCTCAAGTTCACAATTTCACAGGGAAATACTACTCAGTACCTTGCAAAGGCACATTTTCAGAAGCAGCCATGAAGATATCATGGCTTGTACAAAGGTGAGAACAGCTGATGGTCATGACCAATGTACAGAAATATTTTAATTCTTAAAGAATTTCTATGCTCCTTCCACTGCAGTGGTGGATGAACAATCCCCGTATATACTTTGCATTATCAGATTTTAAAATTTATACAGCATTTTAGGAATCATTAGGATTAAAGACACTATAAAATGCAAAGTATTATTAAAAAGTAGATATGGAAATAAAAAAAAGAAAAGGGCAGAAAACCGGAGGCAGGTCCTGTAGCTATTTCTAGTCAAGTAGAAAAGAAAGGGCATTGAGCAGATTACCTCCCACTAAGCCTGCCTTTCAGGTCTTGTGTCCTGAATGTATTCAGGATTAATTCTCTACTTCAAAAGAGGTGGTGGTACTGTTTGCATAGCAACACATTTCCTTCCTGCTCTCTGTCTATCTCCTTTTATACCCTGGTGGGACTCTGTGCAGCTGGCTTGATGTCCTTTCCCAAAGTCAGTGCAAAAGAAGCATCAGAGTAAACATAACAGCCTTTCCTCAGAGCACCAGCTGCCTCAGGCCTCAGCCTCATAGCTGCAGAGAGCTTTTAAGTCTCCGTTCTTCAACTACACATGCAAAAGCAAATGGTGTTTTCTACCCTTGGAAATAAGCTATATCACAAAAGTTTAGAATGATCCTTCCTATGGCTCCAGAGATGCAACGAGGTGAGATTTGCTATTCTTGAACTAGCTATTGAGTCTGTTATTCAAGCCACCCACCCAGTTTGTTAGATCCTTTACTTCTGCACCATGATGCTTCCCCAGCCTGTAGACCTGTCTACCTCTGATCCTACTGGGAAAGAGCACTTTGTACGCTATAAACCTCATCTCTTGAGCTTCCTTAGCCTCATGATGGAAGTGAAACTGTCCTCAAAAGTAACTCTTTGGAGCCTTATAAGTCTGTTCTAGGCAGGAGAGCCCAATAATGCACCAACATGGTTTTGATTCAGACACAAAGCAGCAACAAAAGTATTCAATGCTGACAGTGGTGGAAGAAGTACTATACCAGTTTCTCCCTAACTTGTCTTCTATGCTTCCTGTAGAGGAATTCCCTATTAAAGATCTTTTCTAATATGATTAGAAATCTTAAAATAAAATTTAGTTTTCTTGCCTTTACTGTCCTTTTTGTGCCTTGCAGCTTACTTTAAATTGGTGACATTTTTTCTGGTTCCTTCAGTAAAGGTATCTTTGTTATGCCTTTAAAAACAGAAATACTAGGCTCCAAAATTTTTAGAAATTCAGGAGTTCCAACAGGATCTAACATCAAATTTCTTATGGAACTAAAGAATTGGGAGCTTCAGTGGAAATAAACACTCAAACAAATAAAATTAAAGAATTGCAAACTACAACAGAGGGAATAGGGAAAATCAGGATTTCCCCTTGTTGCAAGGAAGAGACAATTACTCTTCCACTTGGATCCTGTTGTAACACTCTAAGAGACTGTGTATCAAGAAAAAGCATTGCATGCAAACTTTTTAGGTTACAATAACCAGGATATTTTCCCTACGTAATGGAATTGAAGTATGTTTTTAATGTTGGCATTGTTTACAGATTACTTTGTGGGAGACAGACAAAAGGAAGCAAAACACTAATTTTCTTGCCCATCTTGTTGACTCCGTTTATTATCTTTTCAGGATTCCAGAGCATGCCTAAGGAAATGGTGGTTGTGAAGGGAAGCCCTCATCAGAGCAGGAACTTACCTTTTCGCTTGTCTTCTTCAAAATTCTTTTCCTAGGTCTAAAACATCACCCAGTACAAGTTTACTACAGTAAAGAAAGCTTTGCAAAACTGCCAAATCTCCTAAGAAATGACCTGGGCTTAATTTTAGTGTAAGGCCTCAATGCTAATTCTAATTTTTAAGTGTCACCTGAATCACCTGACAGATGCCCAATGCCCAACGGTTAAATGCAATGTCCAACTATTTTGCTGATGGCACTTTTGAAAACCTGAATCCATTTAGAGATTTTGGCTTTGATAGAGTTAATTTATTTTGCAGGTTTTTGGATTTGCGACTAAAACAGTGTCATGGATAGCATAGGAATATCTTAGTTATTGCTGGACAGTGTTTATACAGTGTCTAGGCCTTTTCTGCTTCTCAGTGAGTAGGCTAGGTGTGCACAAGGTGTTGTGAGGACACACGGCTGGCATAGCTAAGCCCAGCTGACCAAAGGGATAGTCCATACCATATGGCATCATACGCAGCAATAAAAGCCATGGGGAGGAAGCAGGGTAAATTTGGAGTTATGGCATCTAACAATTACACATGATGGAGTCTTGCTTTCCTCGAAATGGCTATACCTCTGGAAAGTAGTGAATTAATTTCTTTTTGCTTTGCTTGCAAGTGCAGCTTTTGCTTTGTCTATTAAACTTTAGTGTTTTGGTTTGGTTTTTTCCTTTTACCCTTCTGCTTCTCTCCTCCATTGCACTGGAGGGGAGTGAGAAGATGGCTGGGTGAGGCTGAACCACTCACCAGGATAAAACCAGAACACTACACAACCAGTCAGGTACTGTACTTTGCCAAAAACATCTCTCAGGCTCTTTACCCTAGTGGTAGATGCTATCACATGGTTTCGTGGTAATTGACATGTGTGTTAGTTACTCTGAGAACATTCCTGGAGCCAAGCCTTCCAAATTTCCATGGAGAACACATTAGATGATAAGGGTGTTCAGTTCTTTCCAAGATACATGACACATTGTAAGATCAAATTTAGCAAAACAATGTTCTTATGCCTCCTTCTAAAGCCATAAGTGTATGGGCATTCATATAAACCAAAAGACACAATCCTTGTTCTCAAACACACTTAATTTTCAGGAGTGAAGTGATTTTGGTGGAACTGGCAGATGTAGTTGCTATGCCACTATGTATAATTTTTGAGAAATCATGGCAGTCAGGTGAAGACCCTGATGGCTGGAAAAAGGGAAATCTAACCCCTATTTTTAAAAACGGGATATCAGAAGTACTGGGAAACTATAGACCAGTCAGTTTCACCTCTGTGCCTGGCCAGATCATGAAGCAGATTCTCCTGGAAACTGCGCTTAGGCACATGAAAAAGAAAAAAGTTATTAGGAACAGTCAACAAGGCTCTACCAGGGGCAAGTTATGCCTGACGAATTTGGTGGCCTTCTATGATGGGGCCACAGAATTTGTGGATAGGGGCAGAGCAACTGATATCATCAACCTGGACATATGCAAAGCATTTGATACTGTCCCACGTTACATCCTTGTCTCTAAATTGGAGAGAAATGGATTTGATGTTGACCACTCAGTGGATAAAGAACAGGCCGGATGGTCACACGCAGCGAGTTGTGGTCAGCGGCTCATTGTCCACATCGAGGCCAATGAGGAGTGGTGTCCCTCAGGGGTTGATGCTGGGGCTGACACTGTTCAAGATCTTTGTTGGTGATGTGGACAGTGGCACTGAGTGCACTCTCCACAAGTTTGCTGACGAAACCAAGCTGTGAGGGGCAGTTAACATGCTGAAGGTAAGGGATGCCATCCGGAAGGACCTTGACAAGCTTGAGAGATGGGCCAATGCAATCCTCATGAAGTTCAACAAAATGAAGTGCAAGGTCCTATATCTGGGCCATGGCAATCCCAGGCACACCTACAGGTTGGGTAGAGAAGTAATTGAGAGCAGCAACAAGGCAAAAGACTTCGGGATGATGGTATATGAGAAACTCACCATGAGCCAGCAGTGTGCGCTTGCAGCCCAGAAAGAGAATCAGATCCTGGGCTGCATCAAAAGGAGTGTGGCCAGCAGGTCAAAGGAGGTGATTCTTCCCCTCTACTCTGTTCTCGTGAGACCCCACCTGGAATATTGTGTGCAGTTCTGTTGCCCTCAACACAAGAAGGACATGAAACTGTTGGAGCAAGTCCAGAGTAGGGACATGAAGTTGCTAAGAGGGCTGGAGCATCTCCCCTATGAGGACAGGCTGAGGAAGTTGGGGCTGTTTAGCCTGGAGAAGAGGAGGTTTCATGAAGACCTCATGACAGCCTTTCAGTGTCTGAAGAGGGCCTACAGGGGAGCCAAAGAGGGACTCTGTTAAGAACTGCAGTGATAGGACAAGGGGTAACAAATTCAAATTGAAGGAGGGGAAATTTAGGCTAGATATTAGGAAAACGTTTTTTCCTGTGAGGGTGGTGAGACACTAGAATGAGTTTCCAAGGGAGGTAGTGACTGCCCCAACCCTGGCTGTGTTCAAAGCCAGGATGGATGAGGCCTTGAGCAGCCTGGTCTAGTGGGAAGGTGTACCTGCCCATGGAAGAGGGCTTGGGACTAGATAATCTATAAGGTCCATTACAATCCCTAGAAATTCCATGATTCTGTGATTCTCTACAGACAGAAATTTCAAAGGAGAAATCTCAGACCTCCAGAAGGATGGAGATGCAGTTCTGGCATATATTGGCATTTCTTGCCAGTAGTGATTTAAGAGTAGTGTGTGGCTGCTTCTAATTGATGACCAAATACTTTTCAAAAGCATCCATGAAAAATGAATGGTTGAAATATCTGAAGCAGCAGACTGACTACCTCCTAATCTTTTCCCTCCCACCCTATACTCCCATATTATGCTAGCACTTCATAAACCAGCAACATAACAAGTCCTTTTGACAACAAAGCTGCTTTTGTGAAGAAATACGTTCATTTGCAATCATAATGAACTGAAAATGCTGACTCAACAAATATGTGAAGTGCTGTGCATCCCTAAGAAGAATTTAAAATAGTAAGAAATTACCCTTACTATGGCAACAACTAATTGGTTTATTGCCCTGATGGGTTAGTGACAAGAAAAGCAGTTGGTAGTAGTGCCTTCATCACAGGGTATTCTAAGAAATAACTAATTTAAACCTCCTGAAGCACAGACGTAACCTGCTCCACATGGGAGCATATCTCCAGAGAGTTCATTAAGTTACTGGCAGTCTAGGTTTTGGAAGCAACGACTACACACTACATCTCTGTTTTAGTCTTTGCTATCTGATTGTCTGAAGACCTATAGGCTCAATGAATTGAGTTGGGGTGTAGTGATGGAAACAATTGCAAACTGTCCCTGAATATAAACAAATAAAGAAAGTACAAGATTATATTCAGCAGAGCTATTTAAATGCAGTAGCTGAGAAAATCTTGTTTCCTGTAATAGTTACGAATAGGTCTCTATTAAGTTTCAGAAAAATGTTGCTTTTCTTCTACATAACAGTAAGTAATCTCTTACTCAGAAGTACGTAAAGTCAGCATTGCTGCCTTTTATCAGAAAATAATAGGGGATTTGCAAAATTCTTTCATACTTGTTTATGTTTCTCAGTCCTGTGGACTGTAAAATTCCTTTTGATCCTTGGATCTTTCTTAAAGAGAGAGGAGAGTAAGCAGCCAACTTGTCTTTTACTGGAGAGAAGTATACACCCACTGGGCTTTATGGCTGTCCTATTTTTTGAGCCTGAGAAGGAAGTGTATGAGAGATCTACTCCTAATTTTGATTCCATGTTGGGGCATGCCTTGGTTCACAAGGTTTTATTTCTCCCTGGTATAGCTTTGTGATTTTTTTGGTTCAAACTAGCTCTCTCAAAAAGCAAATCATAGCCAGAATTGCAATTTTGGGTCTTTTACAATAAAAGCTCCAAGGCATTTGCAGCTTTTAGGTGGTTTCCACGCAAACCCATAAATTAGATGTTACACTCAATCCAGATTCATGAATCTGTGGTTTGCAGTGACATTTGAAACCAGGAGAATGTGTCTGTTTCTGGGTTTTTAAGTTTTGTACAGCTCTCTCTAATACCGTCAACAGCTATTTAGGTATCACTGGATTTAAATGTTTGCTTTAAAAAATCACATTGGGAGAATTTGGGTTTGTAAATGAAAGCTGGTTTAGAGATCTGTCCTATTTTGCTAAAGTTCAAAAGGGGAAGGATAAATTGTTCTAGTTTTAAGCCATTTCAACAGTTAATGGAACAGTACAAATGGAAAAGGCCCATGTTCTTGGAGCAGAAGGGTCTGAGTTACATTCCCAGTATAGCCTGTGTGCAGATTACATGACAGCTGTGGCATCTGCATTTACACAGTCACAAATCATTTATGAGACTGACAGTTGTGCCACAGTTTGCGGTTTTCTCTGCCACCAATTGAACTAAAATATCTCAAAGGGAAAGGTTAATGCACTATACTACTGTGCTTGGCATCCATTTGAATATTGAAAAGTCTCTTCTGTACTAATGCATAAAAATCAGCCAAACCAAAGTACAGTAAAGAGCAGAAAACTGTTCCTGAGGTAGAATCCTGTAAAAACACTAGTCTGTATTGCTTGCCATTGATCTATTACCCATTATTATGAATGAGGAAATAAACACGGTGTCTTCTAAGTGTGTATTTCCTCATTTTACTGCAAATGAAGGAGAAAGAGGTCTTGAAGGTTACGCATATCTGTCCTCTATCTCCATCCAGCTGACCAAAACATCCTATGTTTTAATATTTAGCAGGTACAATGCAGGCACAGAGAATGCTGGATCTTTGCATCTCTTTGGGAAAGGACATGACTCTCCACCCCAGGAGTTGGCACTTGCCTTCAGTGGAGGGGAGGGACAGCAGTGCTCTGCAGAGTCGCTGTGTCAATAATTCTCTCTCAGCTCTACCTACTTCCTCCTACATTCATTAAGTCCCTAGGAAATCAGGGTTTTTTTTTTCTGGTGATATTTGTGTTACATTGGTGTTTCCAACACATACTGAGACCTTTGTTTCTTTGAGAAATTTGTTATTTTGCCTCAAGTGGTGCAACAGCATCACTCTGCAGGGACTTCCATAAAGACAATTGTGTGAGTCATTCAAAGCATTAAGAGTTTTATATAAAATACATTAAAAAGAGAATTTAGTTTTAATATTTCTGACTTGTGTGTTCAATTCAAAGTGACATCTTTTGCTCTGGACAGTGGTCATGCCTAGCCATAGGGGTTTTTTTTCCCATTACAAGTTATTAGACACTGAGGACATAGTATTGGTAACTATTTTAAAATAGTTGTTACTTAGGTGTGTAACTTAGGTTTTCAAAAGCATCTAAGTCACTTCCAGACTTAATGGGACTTAGGCTTATAGGAAGTTACAAAGGTTTTGAAAAAAGTGTCCTATAATTGTAAGAATATTTATATGGTCAATACTTCAAATGGAAATCTTTTATTGTCTCTATTTTACCACCACAGATATTCCTGATCAGCATTTCCTTCTTCCTCCATATTCTCAGCTGAACAGATTGATGACTTTTCACTCAACTCCATGGGCCCATCCTGATCAAGCTCTCAATTCAAAGACATTCCTCTGCACAAACCCAAATCATGAATAGATGAGCTTAGAGGAACCTTGTCCCTTTTTCTTTCTAACAAAGCGAGATACCTCCTCTTCCCTTCTATCCTGGATACATCCATAATTCCTTAGAAACGTGTTTCTTAAATTGGATATAAACACAATATTGCTCATTCATATGTAACCTAAATACATAAACTTAAAAAAATGCTTTCTGTAATAATTGATTTAGCAAAAAATTTGTTTTTCTTATGCAACTATTCTAATGTAAGTAACTGAATTAACAAGGCACGAGGAGAACATGCATTAAAATATTTACTGTCTACAATTACTTAATTCTTTCTGACTTAACAATGCAATCTATTATTAAAACTACATATTTGATATACTTTCTTATTCCACTTCTATTATTTCAAATGTTTTAATGATTGTTTTACAAGGAATAAAAATATACTCAATGAGGAAAATGAAATTAGTTTGATTCCTAAATGAATTAAAAGCAAAAACATTTATAGAATTTTCACCTAATGTATTATGCATGAGCTATAATTTCCAACATTTCAAGAGCTGGAAAATGGCAGAGAACCAGAAATGTTGAAATGCAACTTCTTATAACCAAGTTTACATTTGATACTCAAGAAAAGAAATCAGACATGAAACTCAGACTGCAATTTTTTTAAATTATATTTTTTTCTAAATTTTGAGGTGGTGTTATTAGTGCATCAGAATATGAAGATTCTCCTTTGGACACACAGGAAGGAGGTGGAATATCTAACCAAAATATTTGAAATTTTTCATTCTTCACCACAGCACATCTCTCTAATCCTCATAAAGAGACTCTGATGACAAACCTTTGAGAAAACACTATTCAGATTTCCTCAGGCAGCCAGTTGAGTGCTGTTTCTTTCATTTATCTGCATTTGAGAAATGAGGTTCAAGCAGTCACTTTGCAGGTTCCAGCATTCCGAGTGATTGCTGCAGTCCTTGAGTTTGACTGCATATGCCATGAGTCCTTCTTTCGGAGGTGTTCTGTTTTTCACAAACATTCGTAACAGCAGAATTCAAAGCTGAAATTCCTAAATCAAAATAACATACAATCACCTTAATCCTTTGGTTGTGTAGTTAATCATTCATTTTCTGGCATGATGCCTGCTTCAGCAAATTTTCTCACAAAGGAGTACATGAGAACTGGGAAGGGGCTGTATAGCAGCTCAGGTTCTACTCACTGCCCTATATCCCACAAAAAATGGATTCCAATCAACTCTTCTAAGCTCTTGACAGTCAGCATATTATTGGCTAAGTTGGGATGCACTTATGTCTCTTATGTATTGACAAAACCCCAACATTATATATAGGAATACATATTTATATGTAGGAAAATCTTTCCAGATGCAAGTTCATCAAAGCAGGCACCAAGAATGAAAGGAAGCAAAGAAGTTCTTGAGCAACTCCTGTTGGAACATTGCTTTTCTATTTCCAGCTGGCTGGCCCTTGGCAGTTGTACTACCTGGAGCAGGAGGAAGGTGCTGCTTTGTAAGGGGACTTGAGCTTGGGTCCATGGATGATGGTCAGGTTGACAAGTCAGTGCCACATTGATGGGGTGCCATCCCATTGTGCCCAATGAGACATATATTGCAGGATTGCTGATAGGGACCAGGATCAGCCTGGTAAGTCCCCAGTGATGGGCCTGTTCCAGAGTCAAGCCAGAATGTCAGGTCAGTGGGTCAGGGTTAGGATCAGTGAGGTACAAAGACAGGTTGCAGCAAGAACCCATAGCAAGGCCTTGAACACATAGTCTGCTCCCAGGTGAAGGAAGGTGGGACCCCCCAGAAAGGCTCTTCCTCCTGCTGCTCTGACCAAGGTCCTGCAGCTGTGTCATATCAGGGATGACCCTGAGAAAGGGAGCCAAAGCCCTTGGAGAAGGCAAAGAGATGATGCAGCCTGCGAGTACACTCAGGGCCCTGACAGTCACATGGCTTTCTGTTGCTTGCAGGAGTGCTAACACTGCAAGTGGGTAAGTGCCAGCAGAGTGCTGAATCAATGTAGAGTGAGGCTGGTGCTGATGGGACTTCAATGAGATACTGGAGTTGGTCCAAATGGACTAGTGTATAGATCCTCTGCCTTAATAAATTGAGATTTCTATTTCAAAAATATTTTAAGCTGCCATATAGATGAACATTTTACAGTGGCTCTTTCAATGCCTAGAGCTCTTCAAAGCTCTAGCATTTTCTTTTATAAAGTAATAATTTGGTTTTTATGGATTATAATATGTAATCACAGATGTTCTTTTGGCAATTATTCAAGTAACATGAAAAATTAATTTCATCTATGATCATTCACAAAGTTACCCTGAGTTATTCCACTTGCAAGGCATAGACATTTGTTTATTGACTCTTAACTTGTGTACAAAGGTGAAATACTGACCATGGGGAAGTCACTGGCAAAACTCCCACTAACAGCAATGATTTCAAGATCTGGCCCTCTGGGATTTTCATATTTCTCAAGGTTTTGTAGATGCAAAACACCTCAACTGAAAATTTAAAACAAACAAACAAACAAGCAAAAGAAACCAAACCCCTCAAAACCCCCCCAAACAAAACCCAAAAGCCAACCAAACTCCACTGAACAAAAAACCCACAACCAACCATATTGCAACTTAAAATTACCTATTCTATCTGAGAGGTTAGTGAGTGAAAATATTTAGACCTGATGGGTTTTTCGTGAAGTGAAGCTAGTAAAGGAAGAGTACAAGAGACTCCTAGACAGTCAATGAAAGAAGAAAGACACTTCTAGAGAGAAATTCTGATTATGTTCTGGAGGGGCAACCTTTTCCAATGAATTGTATAAGGACATTTGGACAACTTGGCTCTTTAGGTAGGTGCCTTGATGAGATTACTAGTACTATTAGATGAAAATGAGCCTCATGTGAAATATCTGAAACATTCAGCTGCATTGACTATTTTAGATTCAAATTTTCATTCTCATCTTCAGCAGCTCTTTAAATGCCTTCCTGTCTGTGAAAGCAAAGTAACATATTTCCATTTCATATTAGAAGAAAGATGACACTAAAATCCAGTGCACAAAATATTCTTCTTTATTAGGAAGTGTTTAGAGAATTTTGGCTACAAGGAAGGTGCAAATGTTAAGGACAGCTAAGGAAGGCCCTGTCATGTGATCTCCTTGTGAATGCAGATTGCACAAAACTTTATAGTGTATTTGTCATTAAAAAATGGGCACATGTTAAAGTAGTGACCGAAAAGTGTTATAAACATTTGAGATACACTGCACTTTTATAACGGAACACCAACCATGATGCATAAATAATAAGAATTTTTACACTTCTTTGTATATTTTTTGGAGGAAAAGAGTTTCAGGGCATCTGAGATACTTCTTAGCTTCTCCCTGCTCATTTAATCAATCACATATTCAAAACACTGTTTTTCCTCTCTTCATTTTAAAGAAAATAAAACCTCACTGAGTAAAAAGAAATAAAACCCAATTTTTTGTATATTTGCAATACAAAGCTGTTGTCAATTTCTGAAGCATTACTATTGTCTTCAGTATTATGCTAGTTCTGTAATTACAGGAATGCAGTTATAGAGGGGTTGTGTATAAAAATTCCAGTTGTGGACATGTGACCCATCCTTCCATGGACAAAAAAAGAGACATTTCCTTGTATTTTCATTCAATTTCTATGTGTATCTACAGTTCCCTCACATCTTTTACAAACCCATCACTGCAGTTATTCCTTTTCTTTAGACACAGAATATAATGACACCATGGAAAATAATAATTAAAAAAATACATTCTTCACTATTCTTGCTGAGAGGTTATGTGATTTAAGATCAAAGTCAAAAGAAAAGCCAGGTAACAGCTAAGCTCAAAAATTAAATAATGAAGAGAATTGTGTATTAAATGGGCCAATTTGAAATATTCCACATCTTAGCATAATTAAAGTTTTACATATAATGATACAACCAAAATCCTTCAGCATTTCTTTTTGCTTCTAGTAAAAGAAAGGATGGATTAGGAAAAAAAAAAAAAGATAGATTTGGCCATCTTGTCTTTAAAATATAAACAAAATAAAAGCCTTACATTCATTTATGGAACACTGCAAACCAGGAATAAATGAAAATGAATTAAAATGTATATATCATCTGCTGCTCTTTCCATCACAAGAAAATTTTCAGGTAGCCAACTGTTTTGAAATAAATTTCCCTGCAGTTGCTATAGTGATGATAATAAAGTTCCTGCCTCAATTTACGTGATAGAGGTTCCTAGCAGAACACTTGAAAAGGTAAGCTAATCATAATGAAGACACTGTTAGTTCTCATGCTCAGAGCAGCCTCCTTGAATTTAGTTCAAAATTACAGGACTCCATTGTTGTCAATTTTGTTATATGTACATTATCATAATCTTCCTCAATTGGCAGTAACAAATTATGCAGCAGAGACAGTGCTACTCTTTTTCTAGGTTAAGTCAGTGGACAAAGAATATGCAAGTTTCCTCAATAAGCAATGGCCAAATCAAAGATATTTCTCTATTAGCTCTTTTTTCCCCCATTACAAATCTTTGGTTTTTTCCTAACCAGGCAATGACAGTATGTTTTTTTCTTCTATGGTACATATTGTTCAAGTCTCGTTTTATCTCCATGTTGATGCAAACTAAATAGCTTTAAAGCAGTTACCTGTCAAAATGGATGAGTCATCAAAGCAATGTCAAAGATAAAACATTATTGCTCAGATGTATGTTCTACTGCAATAATTTTGTAAAATAACATAATTTACTTTAAAACATTTGTGAAGCTAAAATAGCTCCCATAATAGCTGGTTTAGAAGAAAAATATGCAAAATAGCTGACAAAAATACAATGTCATTAAATATTATTTAGATAAATAAGATAAAACAGAAATATTAAATCTGCCAAAAACTAGGACTAATCATTGTGAAAACAATGTTTTAGCAAGGCACTTCTAAAAATACCCCTATTTGCAATTGTGATGTAACTATATATACATGCATGTTTCTGTGTGAGAATCTGTATGTGTTTTGATGTCTATGTGTCACTGTCATTAAAGGTGTATGAGCTCCCCTCCTTCTGCTACTTTATTGCTTGCGTATGTATCATGCCTACCAATAAAGAAAATGTTTTGTTTCTTTAAAAAAGAAGGCATTTGGAATAAAAAAAGAAAAGGTTAAGCACAAATTATAACCCTATAAGATCTAAAGCTTGATGTGCAAAGGCACAAATACTATGATGAGGATATGTCATGTAATAAGAGAGATCAAATAAATTAATGAAAGAGCCTGCCAAAGTTAATGGCCGTGATGTCAGTAAGCTTTTAATTAATAACTTTCATTATTTTGAAAGTCCTTTACAGCTGGACTTCTAAGGAGCCATGGGTCTAAGAACCAAAGTGCAAAGCCAGTTATGATGATTTTTTTCCATGGACTAAAATCTTTATCCCATATAGAGCCACATTCTCAATAACAGCATATGTTCTTTGGTCAAATGTGTGAAGCCTTAATCTGACCAGTGACATTCAGGTCAGGAGTACACATATGGTATGCCATACTGACTCAATTAACCATCCATCAATTTAATTGCATAATATATCAGAAGATATATTCCACTACTACTTACAGTTAGATGCAGGCACGGAAATAAATAAGACAAAGCAACAATTTTCTGTTGTTTGTTTACCTTAACAGGAATATTAAGTAAAAACAATAATATATTTTAGAAGGTATTTTTGTTCTTGGAAAAAATAATTTTTGACAGCTAAACTGATCAGAGACTGCTAGTTTTAGAAATGATACTTCTTGTAATAAGCAAGCGTAGGTGGAAAGCACATGTTACAAGAAAATTACAGCGCTTCCACTGATTCTAATCACATTAATGTAGGGATAAGGGAAAAAGAAGGTATATTATTTAAACATTATGTAAATTATGAAGAGAATTAACACATTGCAAACTTATAAGTAGTGACATAGTTGAGTTGATTTATGCAATCACTCCAGACATCAAATCCTTTTGGAATAATATACATGACAAAAAATGACAATATGGTGACAAGTAAAAAAAAAAAAATAGAGAGAAGAAGAGGAAGAAGAAAAAGAAGAAATGAAGAAGAAAATTAAGCCTATATTTTAAACATTCTAAGGTAAAAGCTTGAAATAATAGAAGTAAAACATAAAGCCTTCCAAACTGGTATTCACTGAAAGACAGAGATTTCAGGCTCTGGTGACTATCAATGTTATCTAAAATGACCTCTTCATAAATTCTATTACTTTTAGTTTGTTCATTTCAATAATAGGCCTTGAAAATGTATTCCAAATCATATATAATATTTAGAATTTCATAATCAGAAACTAATTTTTTCAACGTTGTCTGCATACCTGATTTGTAGCCATTGTAAACCTTGTTCCTTATTTGCCAAGTCTGTGGTTATCACTATCAGTGTATGGACCAGTTGTCAGCCACAGGTCATAATATCTTTGGGGTTAGAAATCATTCTAGTATGATGTGTCTTTACAGACCAACAGTTTTTTTCTAGAAATGGATCTTGCTTTCATGTTATTTCCTGTTGTGGAAGAATGCCCAGTTCGGTGTACTTTGGTTCTTATTAACCCAGAATATTGTGAGAGCTTTCCATAGTCACTTCTTTCTTCAAAGAAACAGAAGTATAGAGTCATTAGACACTTATACACATCCAACGTCTAGAATAAGGTGATCACATCACATCTAAAAGTTCAGCAACAGCAATATTAAAGCGTATTTTAATATCACACTTTGCAAAGAGACAAGGAAAACTGCTTCTAAAGCCTGTGTTCTGTGTATATTTTTGGCTAAATATACAGCTTTGCAACATAGTATTTTTAGGTTCTGTGAGTCATCATAATCAAGGGGTAAATAATGTAGCTCTCACAGAACTGAAAAAAGTCAGAATAAATACAAGCTATGACTTTTTATTAGACACCTCAGATTACTAGTGACTTGTTTATATGTTCAATTTTAATATGATTTACATAGTTTTCTGATAGTTGTTCTTTATATAAGTTCAGTTAAGTTTCCTTTTTCCCTCAGCTTCTTGAAACTCTGGATGGCTTTTATTTACTCTGTTTTTAAGCTTTCTAAAGGTTGGACTTACTTTGGAGGATCTGCCATCTGAGTTGGCTCTCAGAGAGCAAAATGATAAGTACTGCCTCTTGAGGATCCAAGCAGAGATGTACCCACTAAAAAGAAATGTTAGCATTTTGATGTTATCAATCAATGAACATACCTGCACATGGTAGATGTGTTTGTCACACAGATCTCTCCAGATCCTACACCTGAAATGTATCTCTTCTCCTTGTGCTGCCAGGCCATTACAGAGGTTTCATCCTTGCTCTATACATCCAGCCTTGTTGGTTAGGACAATCCAGGATCTATCTGTCCTGGGCCACAGAGCCAGAGAGAAGCTGCCAGACTGTACTGCAATAGACTCTGTGGCTCAGGGCTTCCCACAAACAGAAGTCCTACTAAAAGACACAACCCTCAGCTGCAGCCAGATGACAAGAGTCTATCCCCATTTCATGAGTCACACATTTAACCCTCAAGGTCTTATATGATGCAGAAAGCTTACAGTATGGGTACTATGCACCCATATATCTGAAAACAAGCAAGTAACTTGAAATTAAAAATATCTCGCCTTTTTCTTATGGATTTGGGGAATCTGAGACAGGATGATGAAAGAAATTTTCTAAAAATATTTTTATTTAAAAATGTTTGCAGACTGTACTGCCAGCACAGCAGTAAAGGATGAAGAGCAATATATGCTTAATCATGACATGGAAAACATAGCTTGATACTGAAGATGCTAACTCATATCTGCCAGTAAATTGGAAAGGCAACTGTTCCAGATATTTGTTTCACTTTTCTGAAGTTACAGTCTTCATTGTGGCAATGGTTGAAGGACATATTTTAGCTCTTGCTAGACTCTGCAACCTAGATTCAACCTGAATGGAAAGTTTAGTTGGTGACTCTAGGAGTTTAGAAGATGCTACAGGGTAACTGTGACTCATGGACAGCAACTTACAGAGGAACCTGGAGCAGCAGCTGATGAGGGAACTATTTTATCAAACCCACTCAGAGAAGCAAAGAGTGCAGCTGTTAAATCACACAAATCTAATAGCAAAATTAATATTTGAATCCCAGAATATCTAGCAAATTCAGAGGCTATTGTTTATCTCTATGCAACAGCTATGTAATGAAACAAAGATACTAATGAAAATCACAAATTATTCCTGACCGGGTCATAATCAGAAGAAGAATATCCTCTTCACAAGATTTACTGTGCAAATAATTCCCCTTCTTGTATTACAACTCTGATTTTAATACAGCTCATGGATTTAATTATCTGTTTGGGATATATTTGTAAAGTTATAAAAAAATTGAAAATACTATAAAATTAATAGATATTATGACTAATACATGATTAATACAGTAGCTCATAGTTTTTATATGCCCCAGAATAGCAGTTTAGAGAATATAATTTCTGAAATCCAGTTAGAGATTGAGCCAGCTTTCTGACAAAGGCACCAACCTGCCAATTCTTTCTCCATGAAACACATAGGACTGAGATGATGGTGGTGCAACCTTAAAATCAAAGCATCAGTGAGCCTGTAAACTCAGTCATTCTTTTACCTCAAAAATCAGTGTCACCTAACCTGGGAAGCTTTTCCATGACAGTCTCTGAGGCCAAGAGACTGATGTTGCACAGAAAAACCAAAATTAAATTCTTGCCATATCATACTGCTGTGTGGCAATCTCCATTTTAAACGACCATGCGTTAAGGAAACCTTGACTTTGTACTTGTATTAGATGCTGTCATAGTATAAGATGATGTGACAGGAGCATATATTGATTAAGAGTTTGCTGCTCTCCTTTTAAAATGTAGAAGCTGACTAAAATAAGAAACAAAGGGGATCCTACAAATGAGCAACACATGTTCTGGATTGTGAGATACTCTTAAGAGAACCAAAGATTATATTTAAAGGCTTTGTCTGGAAAAAAAATATCTGGTGGAAGATCATAAAAAGGCAAGATACTAGAGAAAAACATTAATTGGGATATAAATTAGAATTACTACATCTAACAGAGAAAACTGCTATTCAGAAAAGGGAGGTATGTAATCCGTTTTACAATGAGACCCTCATCAAAATGGGCCCAACAAACACAGGCAAATAAACATGATCTGCAGATAGTCTCACAAGATCACTCTCTAATTCATCCACCCACAAGGCAGCTCATGGTTTTTTGTAGCATTTTAGTTTGGTTTGGCTCTGTGGTTCTTATTTTAAACAAAGGACTGATGCATTACAAACAGGCAGGAGTCTAGATAAATGAGATCTGATGTTTATTCATGACAATTTTTAAAAATGTTCAGATAGTAAACAAAACTTAATTACTTTAGAAAGACATAGAATCTGCTGATATAGGATATAATGCTAAATAATAATCACCAGAAAGCCATCTCATTATTATTGGTTTTATGTTTGATATGGGTTTGGCCCAAGGCAAAGCCCAGGGCTTTATTTATTTAAAAGGGTACAAAAACAAGACAATATGCATGTTTCATATTAAATATTGTGATGGCATCACACTATGTGAAATGCAATGAGAGAGAAACATTGTGAAGCACCGAGGAGAATTTAAAAATTTATATTTTGTTGTACTTTTTCTCAGACATAAGCAGACTTTCTGAGGGATTATGGGAATACTAATAGTCACTATGGTGTGGTAATTTATTATAATCTCACAGCAAAAAAGAGCACATCTACACATGTATATACATACAGCTCCACATCTATAGCTATGTCTGATTTTCCTATTAAGTTATCTGCTGTTTTTTTAATTGTAAACTCTGATGAGTTTAAGTCAACATATTTCCTTACTGCTCCTTCTGCTTGTCAGCTGTAGCTGGATTGATAAAATGCAAATGAACAAATCATTAACGAGTACTGGTTATGAATCTCTCAGGCAGTTCAGGACCCTATCAAATCCTGCACCTATTACTTTGTGTGATTGATGTACTATTGTAAGTGATTGTTCCTGATCTTATTAAATCTTATTGATTTTTTCCCAGTTTCTATTTTATGCAGGACCAGGCTTGGACTATTATGAATGTTGCTGAACACTGTTAATCAAGCTTACACAGCTATTTTGATGGCAAACAATTAGAAATCTGAAGCAATACCTTGCAATTAGCTTCAGGGATATGGACCTCAGCACTGTAATAATGAAAGAGACCTTCTCCTTCAAGCAAGGTAATGAGATTTACAATTATGACCCCAAATAACCTCTGAGAAATAACCAATCTGCAAACATAGATGTGTTTGTCAATAATTTGTGCCCTTTTTATGAAAATGTATTTTAATTTTTTTTCTTCACATATGAATCATTGTTTCTACTGCAGCACAGTGTATGAAGCCTTATAAAATGACAAATATATAAATTGAAAGCCTGTACGTATAATTTGAATCCACTGGAGGGTTCTCCAGAATGATATGCATCAGTAACATTCAAATTTTGTGAGGAAAATAACACTAAAAACTTGTGAAAAAAATACTGACAATATGCAAAACTTGTGTGGTTATTATTGCTTGAAAATACTTATTTACATTACATTTATATATATATATATATAAAAAATCAGGTACTCTATATATGCAGTTGGTAAGTAGATATAGACATCCATAAACATACATCTTTATAAATCCACTGTATACATTTTTCTTTGACTGATACAAGTAATAAAAATAACCTGATTTAGCTCCTATAGAAACTAAAGCAATTAACATGGTTTTGGGAATTGTAATAGACTACTGAACATCACAGGTCAAATTTTTGGTACATCTGAAGTAAGTTACATGCAAAATTAATGCATAAATAACATACAATTAAAATTTTTGCCTTGAAAGTGAAACAGTGTATTTCCAAACTTCTTAAGTTTCAGTATTGCTATTTTGCAGCTGCAGCCCAAGCACGTTTTTTGCTGATAATTTAGTAATGCTATAAACTCCTGCACCTACCTATCACATTGCATTTGGAGATTAATTTACATGGTTTTGCTAGTTAGCATATTTGGTAATTTTTTCAGCATTTTTAGCTAAAAATGTTATTTCCAACATGCATAAAATATAGTTACAGGAAAAAAAAGGAAATGTCTAGAGAATTAAGGAAATTTTGGAGGCTTTCAAAAATCTCTACAGTGCTACCTTTTTGTTTCTATTAATTTATTGCATTGAAATCAAGGTTTTGGTTTAACTGATAATATGAAGAAATGTGCCAGGCCTGAAAGAAAGAAAGAACAATTTTCAAATATGAAAAGTTTGCATTCCTACTATTCCTTGATGACAATTGCTTGCAAATGTCTCAGCTGTATATAGCACTTTTATGAGGATGGCAATGGGATGCTAAGTGCACCTCCCATTCTGGTGTGCTCCCTTCTCGTCTCTCTCATCCAAATCTTAAGAGCATCCATGGAGCCTGTTTCTGAAACAGCCTCTGAAAGAGTATGGGTTCTACATGCAGAGACTAGAACTCAGTCTGGCTGGAGATAAGCAGCTGGAAAAGATGATGGTAAGGATGATAATCTTTTAATATGCTAATCCAGATTCTGGGTAGGACTCTTAGGGAAGAAGGGGAAGATGAAGAAAGAATGGTATTCCTTAAAACTGTCACTTTTAAATATGTCTACTTCAATGTAAAGTCAAAGCAGGAACAGGATTACCTTTTTAAGCACAGGCTTAACAAGATAAACTCTTCTTAACCCATTGAATACATGTGAGAAGTTCATCCAGAGAAGCAAAATTGGCATGTGTCTAAGGCTATATGCAATGTACCATAAGCTCACAATGAAACTTTAGAAAGCTGGAGGAAATTTCTGTGCATTCACAAAGCAGTGTTGAAAGAGTTTAATGTGAAAGCAGCAAATTTGAGATTTTTAAGAGGTTTGTAAGCTTATTCGCTATGTGAGGTTTTTCTGTTTCTCTTTACTTTGAGCACAACCAATAAATGTGAGTTATTTTAGTGCCAATTTCAATTTTTATCGAATAAATATATGTTTTTTGCTGGATGTAACAGTTAATGAAATGTACATAATATGTAAAATCTATAAAAATGTTGTAGTTATACATTACTTTCTGACTGTTGTACAACCTTTGCAAACAAAGTATAGTATATCAACTTTCTTGTGACAATAAGCAGATTTGTCATCTTGGGGACAGCTAAATGAATTACTTAATCAATAACAGACTACATCTCTGGTGATAAGACAAGCTCAGACAAATTAAAAAGTGAACCAGGTAAAGTATGTCACAAGCAAGGTACACAGGTAGTGTAACATACCTTTAATATTAAGCAGAAAAACTTTAAAAACAAAACAAAACAAATTAAACCAGAATAAAACGCAAAGCCACAGGTAGGTGTGGGATTTTTTTACTGTTTTATATTAAAGAGAAAGACATCTTTAAAAAACAAACTACTAAAGAAATCAAGTGGTAAGATACACCATGAGTTGATAAATGCCACAGTTTTCAGAAGTGTTTTTTATGAAATGAATAGTGCACCTGAGGTAGGAGCACTTCTATTTTTTGGCACTTTTAAGTGCTATACCTGTAGCAAATCTAGCTAAATCTATCCCACTTCACTATCAACAATTTCCAAATCATTAAAAAAAAAAGAAAAGAACAGAAAAAGGCAGCAGATTACTGAATGTTTCCCTAAATGTTCAGAAAGTTTGTTCTCTATAGCATTTGGCAGAGTGTGCTCACACCTTGTTTTCCTCCTATGCTCATGAAAGTCACCATTTGTGTGGTGCTTACCTCAGCAGTTCAGACACATGGCAAACATCCAGACTGTGCTACAAAAGACAGTACTTGCAAGTTTACAAGCTATAACCACAGGCAAGTCAAGTCTTGAAGACGTTCTCCAGGCTGTTCTTAGGTTATATCATATACCTGTGTGTTAACGTTACAATTTACTAAAGTGTGAATAGCATCCTCATGAATGATCAAACTGGGGCAGATCCTGTCCTGCTTCTGATCTTCATGAAAACCTATCAAAAAAAAAAGGAGTAAGGCAATCTTAAAGTGAAAATTTGCCTGATAATTAGCACATCTGTGTAAAAAACAAATTAGCAAATTTGCTTTTCCAAATCTTCTATTGTGAACAATGAGCGCTTTTATCCCTTCCCTAAAATTTTAAAAAGAACTTTTACAACTTTATGAATCAGCATAACTCCTTGTGGCTTCCCGTATCTGGAGCCTTTTCACAATTTGCATTTATTTATTTCTAAAGAAGAGTCTGACAGTTCTGAAATTGCACAAATAGAACCAAGCTGTCTGTTTTAAAACTGAATGACATACAGAGTAGTCAGAGCAGCTGTAGCTTGTATATGTGCAATATAAAAATGTTTCCAGCTTTTTTTCCTCCAATGAATATGCATCTTACAACAAAGGGTTCAGCTCCTACAGTTTACTGTTTTCCTTGTTTCTCTTTCTACTGTTCACAGATCTTTTGAATAGCTAAAATCCTTTTTAAGCATAGAAGAAATTCTTGGTTCTCTCTCTACCTCTGCTTCTTTGTACAGTGTGCATAAATGTCACAAAAATAAGTCTAGAATAATATACATTTTTAGTGATATGAACACTTAGTGTAGCTATAAAGACCAAATGCTATTTTGATATGCAGAATTAAGTTTCAAACACACAGGCAGTATAAAACTGAAGGAAATGAGACTTTTGTGGTGGAGGACACAAATAGATAAAACTTTGCTTCTGTTCTGTATATGCCTATGTATTAATATAGGATAATTATAGCTATGAGACTCTGAATGTTAGTGGTAGTGATGTGTCTCATTGCTGCCATTGGATTCATGATAGCAAATTCCAATTCATCAAAGCAAACGCCTCTGCCTTGCACATCAGGCATGATAAGTCTCTAATAACAGTGTATCATCTCCAAGTTATACGCATTAAAGATATATGCATCGAAGTGTAATATCACACTTTAAAAGTTGTGTTCATGTGAGAATTCAGTGTTTCTAAAGAATTCTTTTTGTCTTCATGGTCTTCGATACATTTGCTCTTCTATTCTTTTGTAATCCCTTTAGGACATTCACGTCACTCAAATTTTTATTTGTGTGGTAGAGTTACCATTTGCACAAATACTGATCTCACATCTGATGTAACTCCCCCACCATGACACTTATTCATATAACTTATGTCAAAACTGCCTGCACTCACCTCTTAAGCCCTTCTGAAATGAAGTCCATAGTTTGGAAAACCGTAATGAAAAGAAGTGACTTGAAATAAAATCATCCATCCATGAAAGCTCAATTCACAGCCTTAGGATGGTCAGACACAGATCTTCTTCAGTTTAATTTGTAGCAAGTAGCAATTTCAACTTCATTTTATATGTTGTGCGTGACATACGACAAACTATAAAGTGAAAAGTAAAATCTAGGGTGTGAGTATTTTCAAAAAAGTCAAACCAAGCAAAACACAAAGTTCCTTGCTTGGTGATCATGTACATAGAGAAATTAGTTTCATGGACATTACCCACAGTGCAATTTCACCATTAGTATTTATATCTTCATGTCATTTTATTTTGGACAGTGCTAAACAGGCTTGATGCACTCAGAAAATTATAGTCACCTGCCATCCTGAAATTATATTAACAAACAGTATTAACATCTAGATGGAGGTGAATGCATCAGAGACAGGTAGACACCAATAAAATACTTAATTTTTAAGCATTTACATTTAATACAAAAATCTAAACCAGTTAATTAGTTTGCAGACATTAAGTCATCCTTCTCTCTTCTGGGAAAATCTCCTTTAGGTTACTGGTATTCCTGGATAATTTGTTTGGTGAAAGTTCCTTCATTCCTAATAGTACACAGAGGCAACCTTTAGAGGGAGGTTTTGAAATGCAAAATAAATCTATTTAACATTCAATTAGGAGGTTTAAATATGAAGCAAACTGTAACATAATACAAAACATTTATTTGTTTAAATGGAAAAGTAAAAAATCCGAACCAGCTCTCATCTTCAAGTTCTAGTGCTTTTTCTATAAGATCACCTCTTGTTCTCCTTCACTACCCCTCACTCTACCACAGCCTGTCACTCATTCATATTTATGATCTCCAAGCTATCATCCTCTTTGATTTTGTGATTCTTTCAGATTTGTCCTTCTCTTTCTAACCTCCCTCCCCTCTGTTATCGCTCTGGTCTCTAATTTCAGCTATATCCTTCACTTCTATGTCCCTCTTTGCTATCATTCTGTCTGCTCCTCTGCACCTTAAACTAACTAATCACCTGTGTATTCATCACCTCTGTTTCTGTCTCCATCTACTGAAGGGAATCTAGGGAATGTTCCCATCTTCCCTCTCTGTTTTCATATCCTTTTCCCTCCATGTTTCTTAAGAGAAAATAAATAGGACTTTGGCTCCTAATTCCTACATCTTTCATGGCCTTTAATTTTCCTTCAAACTTGATATTGATTTAGCTGTGTTTGGTTTTTATAGGTTTTCAATTCCTCCAATTCTCGAGATTTTACTTTTGTTCTATCCTTAGTTTTTCTCATTCTGCAGCTCCGTGATTACTCTTAGATTCCAAATCGCCATATGCAAATTTTTTTCCTATATGTTGTCAGCTTTCAGTTTCTCCCATTATTAGATTCTCTACTGTGTGCACACATCTTTCTCTTGTCTTTATACATTCCAAATTTTAATCCAGTTTTCTCCAGTACCTGCTATTGACAATGCAAAATGTAGTTCTGAATCCTTCTAATACGAAGACTCCACATACTTGACTAATATGTTAAGTCCTCCACCTGCCACCCTGGGGGTTTTTTTGTGTTCTTTAGCATAGTCAGTTTGTTCCAAAGGCATCCTTCTATTTTTCCTCATATCATTTTCAATCTTCCATTAGCTGTCTCCACTGACCAAAAATGCTTGTTAACAAACATCTATCTTATTCCTCTAATAATCTTTATGCATACTAATGGCAAATATTATTACTTTGTGTAAGTACTCATTGGGCCCAGTGCTGCTCATGCACTCATGAAGAACAACATAAATGCAACATCTCAGTTTTTTGCAGGTCAGATGAGGTCTACCAGATTTCGTCGCACCTACATTATCCTTCCCCAGCACTGTCCTCTAGAATAAACTCACAACTAGATAGAGAAATTCACTATTTGACTGTCTTTTCAGTTCTTAAAACAGATGCTTCCTTTAGCTATATCCCTCTTTTATCAGCAGTCCCTGCAATGCTTCATCTCTTTTGAAAAGGAACTTAGCACATAGTACTTCAGGGCTTCACCACCAAAGGGAAACTTCTTGGACAAAATCTTTACTCTTCCTTGCAAAAACAAGCTCCTTCAGAACACAAACAAATTTCTCAAACCTCCTTGCTCATTGTGCCTTTAGTACCCACTGAGAACTGTTGCACAACTAGAGAGACTTGCTCTTGATTTTCAACTGCCTATGTGTTATCTGCATGAGTCTTTTATTCATTCTCACTAATAACTTTGCTCTTGCTGTTGTTGTTGTTATGGTAAGCTCTAAAGTTATAAAACAGATGTGCAAATTTGCTTTGGTTAAGCCTAGTAGATTCCTGTCAACTTCCCCCACAGTGCAATCCATGCCAAAGGAATACCATTTCTTCCAGAAGCCCTCTCACCAGTAAGAATCCCACAGAGTTGGTTTTTTCACTCCCTCAACAGCAAAAGAGGTTACTCGTAAGTGCTAGGCACTTCAAAACTTTCTGTATTCAAGTAAAAAATAGCAATTATTGACTGATGCTACTGGAGAATAAAGATGTTATGACCTGAATTTTCCTGTATTCCTATTCCTGTTTGAGCTTTTGGAAAAAATCCCAGTCACTGGAATAGTTTCCAGTTTAGGGAGCTTTGTGCCTGTCAGCTCAGAATAGAAGCCTCGGAAACATATTTGTCCACCAATACTATGTAGAAGTTCCCAAAGGGCAGAGAAAAGAAACATTGCTATCACTCTAGAAAGAAAAATGAAGATTTTCAGTCCATCACCTGCCTCCTTCGTTTCTAATTGCACTCTCCAGACTCCTTTCCACATTGCTGAATTGTCTTTCACAATGTCTGCTGTTCATATTATCTTCTTCCTTTATATTTCAGCATCTGTAAAGTTTCCCTCTTTCTAGCTTCCCCACCAGGACCAGAATGTGTGATGCCATTCTTTTCCTTTTTTTTTTGAAACAGGACATGCCTTGGTGTTCAGGTGCTATTCAATGTCAGCTTTTTGTAGATATTAAGAAGTAAACCCTGCAATTTGTGCAAGCATTACTGGGATGCTCAGTGGGCGATTTCAGTTAGTCTGTGTAAAGCCAAGTCACAAGACTGATTATGTCTGAGGTTTTTTTGGTGGTTTTTTTTTTTTATTTTACATTTTGGAAAGTTTGAGTTTGCATTACTAATATTAGAATATGGGCAATGCAAATGTTCCTCTTTGGTGCAATAAGATCTGTCAATGCAAGAAACCTGAAAACAGGAATACAATGACACTGATGATTTGTTAAGTTTGTTTTCCTATTTAAACAGAAATGTCTCCTCATTAGTATTATAAGGAAGGAGGGACAAACCTCTTCAAATACCTAAACTTATGCTTACTTTTCTGTAAGGGTGTATATATTTCTTTAATAAATGTGCTGAGCACAGCACAGCATTCAATTCATATAAATTAAATGCCATAGGGAGCTGGAGGGCTTCTGTTCTGAGATTTTTAATAAATATCTGCAGGTCTGAATTTTCTTATTTATTTTTAATTAAGGGAACATTATCAAAAGTGAAGAAAAAATCTAAAGAAATAAACATAGCTTTTTTATTATTTACCTTTCTAAAATAAAAATAAAAATTTAGGGGTGACATTGCCCAACACATCTCTAAACCCTGAAATAAATTATTTATCTTTGTATCCAACCTAACAAGTACATATATTTCCTCCTAGAGTCTACATTCAGTTTGAATAGGTTGTTCAGTTCAGAAATGAATGAATGAAAGAAACTTTACCTCAGGCATTCACTAGACCTGCATTGTATTTCAACAGATCTAGGGAGAGCATTATGACACTTACCCAAGAGAAAGTCCTTCTTTTATAATAGTCTCCACCATCAATTCTCACACCTTAATGCAGAAAGGGATTGTTGCATGCATATTGTTTTCAGTCTTCTAATGTAGCTGTGGTATGATGATGGTTAGTGTCACAAGTTAAGGAACTATGCACAGAGGCATATAAAAGCAAAGGAATTGAGGAAGGAAGACAGCTGATACTGGCTAACTTCAAAAAAGTCATAGCTTGATGATACTTTGAGTAACAGGAAAGGAAAACAGTGCTTATTGAATCACAATAAAGAAATACAAACACTTTCATGACAAGAAAGGATATCTCCTCAGGCCTTGGAAGGAAATCTATATAACTCTTAATCTTTAACATCAATTTTAGCTTGCAAATCTTGCATATTAGCATTTCTTTAATTTTTTTTTTTTCTGAAGGAAGTATCACAGGAGACTTCAGAAAATGATAAATGTTTACTCCATATTTAATTGAAAACTCTGTAAACAGAGCTAGATTCTGTGCTGCTTCCAATCTCCTGCAGTAGCTCATATATTTGAAATGATGAATTAAATTTCCAGCCAAATGTCTCTTTTTTAGGGGAAACGTAATGACAGGATAAAATAGAAAATCTTTTGTGTACTTTCTGCATTGTACTATTTTTCATATATGAAAAGTTAATTCTTTTTTGTTGTTATCTCATTTTTGAGTGGATTTTCAAATTTGAGGGAACTTGGGAAGGTCTGCAATAGAACTAGCCTTTTTTGGCAGCAACTTAAATGGGAAAGAAGGTTTTAGCAAAAGAAAATCTTGAGTTTTGGGAAGATATGGAAGATACCTTGTGAAAGATATGGACACAACAGGGAGGATAGAGTCATAATATTGTTCACTGTAATAATTACACTGTCTGTTGGGTCTTAGAGCCATCCATTCCATCTAAAACATCTCATGCATAGCTCATAATTTAACTCTCTTCTGTGTCCTCCCAGACAGATCTTAGTTCTCTGCTGCTATTTGGGTTGCAGTGAAAGTCATAAGGCATAATTAAACTCCAAATTCCTATGAAGGCTTTCTGCCTTTGCATAAAAATATCTCTTTTGGTTTATATTGAACCTCTAAGGTTTTGCACAAGAGTTTAGTGGAGCTTGGTCTCTTGGCAAGTTTGAGACTACAGTGTCTCTGAAGAAGGAAGAGACCTGCATTTTTCCTGATGCTCTTGAAATGTCTTAATATCCGAATCAAGGTCACATCATTTGGAGGCATGGCTAATACATTATTAGGACCAGAATGAGTCCAGAAGAGTTTCATTAAGAATGAATGGCAAAATCTGCATGTATGGGAACAGTGATATTTTCTGTGACCCTGGAATGCTCTTATTACAAGAGGCGTGGTTTCCAGGACTGCTGCAGCTGTGATGAAAGAAACGTTTCAGAACAAGCAAATTTCCTATTGTTTTCTAATGTAAAGAAATACAAAGTCACAGTACAGAAAACATTGCATTAACATCACCATTATAGAACTTTATTTTAATCTGTTACAAAAATTTATCTTATATTCTCCCAATATCATTTTAATACCTTGAAAATAGTCCTTAAGCGTTTTCAGTGGATAATTGAGCCATGTGTGTATTTTAGGACAAATATTGGGAAAAGTCATGTTCAATACCCATGTCTATACCATTTAAACAATGAAAGCATCAGGTAGGTAACAACATTTGGACAGCAAGTCAATATGACTATGAAAGGTCTCCAATAATGAGCAAACTCAAACCAATACACTGTTTGAGTATTTGGCCTTCCTATTGACAAAGGTTGCTTTCAATCACACTGTATCTATTACCATATCAATCATCACTCTAAATGAATACAACATGATCATTGACGAAGACATCACTTAAGCAGAGAAACTAAAGGTTCTATAAAAGCAAATAATGAAACTTTGGTTGATCACAGCATGAAAATTAGACCTAATCCTTAATCATTCCTATTTTGTAAAGCAAACAAATTGAAGCTAAAAATGTTAACTCTATTTCTTGTCCAGGAACTTAAAATACATGGAAATTGATATCACATTCTTAATTATTAAACATAATGCAATCCAATACTTTGTTTGCTACACAAATTAAGATATGGAATTGAGCTGATGAAAATGATTTACGTGCAGGATTAAAATATTGGCAGCTTTATAGAGTGAAATGTCACTATACTGCTGTACCTTCAAGTTTTACATTTCCTTCTTTGAATCCCTGTCAGCCTTCATGAACACTGGAGAGTTTAATCAATGCTTGCAGTAGCCATAACATAACACTGAATATTTTACCTGTGTAATAATCAAAGTGCTGTTTAGTACAAGTCAAAAGCAGAAATGACAAACATATATATCGCAATTGGCAAGGTTACATTTTAAATTACATTAAATTCTCACACATGTCTATGATTCCTTTCTTTTCATGAAAGCAACCTGTATTTTGCAACAGTTCAATGCACCCTGAGGCAATCAAATTGTATTTAGGATGACTCAAAGGTCATAAAATTCAAAGACTTATGAGTTCATGTATTTGAATCACTTTTTAATTTATAGTGTACAAAACACTTATGAAACAAGCATTTTATTTGCTTTATGTACTCCAAAGGGTGGAATTCAGATTGTAATTTGTGCTACATTTTTTCAAGATAGTCAATATAAACAAAAATATCAAAACTGGAAAGGGAAGAAAAGATCATCATCTTATATTATGGCAGTCTGTTTTCCTTACAAAACTGCTTTGTGTGAAGCTAAAATAGAGCCAAGAATGAGAAAAAAAGGACAGTGACACAGCATGAAGTTTAGGAAACTAAATAGAAAATTTGAGTAGATTGATATAAATGTTGTCAAACAGATAGAACTTAGTTCCAAAGTTTCAGATCAAAGTCACTAATTTAAAAGATAGCTTAGGATTTTTATAGAAAAGGAAAAAATAGGATATATTAGCATAACATCATAAACAAAGAAGGGCTAAAATAAATTTGAAACACATTAACAATAACTTGTCTTTACAAAGTTTAATTGCTGTTTTTTTATTTTATTTGAATAAACTAAGTTAGAGTTTCTGACAACTTTCCTAAAGAGATCAATCTATAAAATAGTCCCAGTACCTGCAAATTATAACTCACTAACATCACAATAAGAAGGAATATAAATAATAAATTTAATTAAAAAGTCCCTAACTTGTATTTAAGCAGTATCTCCTTCTGGATATTTTAATAAACAGGTGCAGGGCAAGAAGTGCGTTATGTCATAGATATATATTTGAAAATACATAGAAAAAAACGCTGGTACAGTCAACAATGTTCTTTGTTGACAATATTTCTTCAGCACTGAACTATTGAATATCTGCTGAATTAATATTTCGCCTAGAAATCTTGCCTAGATGTACCTTACAAGCATAAAGAAATTCAAGAATATAGAAAGTGCTCTGGTCCACCTAGTCAATCCTCTCATTGC
>NW_008681892.1:53375-61063 GCF_000695815.1 Acanthisitta chloris
ATTTTTCTAGGTATCCAACTATATAAAATGCTTAATCCACCTGTGCAAGACAGCCAATTTCAGAGCATTTATTCGTGGAAGTGGTTTGCTTTACTGTCTTCAATTCTATATCTGAACACATACAGAGTGGCAGTTTTATAATACAAAAATATGCAATAATTCAAAAAGGTTCATTAAGCTAACCTCTGTTAAGAAGGTAATTTACATTTACTGTACTTCAGGCCATTAAGGGTGTCATCATTTTAGGCAAACATGAATAGAAAGCTGCAATTTTTATCCCAACTTGATCTTCATTATTCTCGCAGCCAGCATTCAATAAGGCTGAGTGGGTAGAAGTAGGAATGAGTCCACCACATGCCATTCCCTGTCTCAGGTCACAATAGGCAGACTAACTCTGAGCATTTCCTCTCCATCTTCCTTAATCACACATGGGCAAAAGGTAGTTCTAAGAGTTTCAGCATTTGGATTTTTTTTCTTTCACCTTTTAAGTTTAAGCCAAATTAGATCAAATCTTGTTCAGAGTCTTTAACATGAACTTTTATTGTAATTTATATGACAACTGCCCTCCCCATTTGTTTCCTATAAATTGATCTGTTTAGCCATATGAGATATATCTCAAATGGAACCTCATTCCTAATATATTCAAATTAGAAGGCAGGGTGATGTCCCGGTCCGATTAGACTCAGGAGTGTTCAATCCATTCCCCCAGTGTAAATTAAGACACAAGTGAGGTCAAAATACCTTTAGGGAGTGAGATTTTACTTTTCATCACAATATGGGGAGAGAAGGGGCAATAGAAAAGTTAGAAACAGGAAAGTGGGATAGTTAGAAGTAAGTAAGATTTGATATGCCAAGGCAGAGATAGTCACCACCATGGATCCAGATGATCCAAAGTCATGTAGAAGAGGGGATAGTCACCACCATAGGTCCAGCGGCATTCTGATGATCCATAGTTGTCTTTTCTTTAGTGGTGAGTGTGTGTCCTCACTCTCGAGGCTTGTCCTTCTTTATAGGGTTTTCCAGGGTGCTGATTGCTCAGCTCCCCTTGAGTTGCAGGGTATGTTCATAGCAATTTCCAGAGAAGGCACTTCATGAGTGTCCCAAGATTCAGGTGCAGCCAGAGATTTATGGTGGACAATGGTGCCTCCTTATCTCAGCAGCTAGAAGATTTCCATGGCAGGAGGCATACTGTGGCTCAGCAAGCTTTGAGTCAATCAACCATGCCTTTGCCTCAAAACAAGCCATCAAAGCCAGGCAATGTCTTAAAGACCCCTTATAGGTGATCAACAAACTGTATGAGGTTTAACAAGTGCTGGATTCTGCACCTGAGACTGGGGATTCTGGTCAATGGGAAGTTGAACATAAGCCAACAGTGTGTACTGTCATCCAGGAGGGCCAGCTGTGTCCTGGGGTGCATCAGGTACAGATTTGACAGCCAGATGAAGAAGGCAATTGTCCTGCTTTACTCTGTGCTGGTATGGCCTCACCTCCAGTGCTGTGTGCAGTTCTGTGCACCACAATATAAGGATATAAAGTTATTAGAGAGTGTCCAAAGTAGGGGCCATGAAGATGGTGAAGGGTCTAGAGGGAAAGCCATATTAGGAGCAGCTGAGGTCATTTGATTTGTTCAGCCTAGAGAAGAGGGGACTGAGAGGACACCTCATAGCTGCCTACAGCTTCCACAAGAGGTGAAGAGGAGGGGCAGGCATTGATCTCTTCTCTTTGACAACCAGTGACAGGATCCGAGAGAATGGCATGATGTGTCTGTGGAGGTTTAGGTTGGATATTAGGAAAAAGCTTTTCACCCAGAGGGTGGCTGGGCACTGGAACAAACTTCCCAGGGAAGTCGTCAACAAACAACAAACAACAGCAACTGCAGTGAGGGCAAAAATAATGGCTAACCTCCATTTTGAAAATGGACAGAATCTGAAAGTCTTTGTATTTTTTGTCCCCAATACTCTATATGATGCACAGCATGTTTTTCCCCAGTAAGACATCAGGAATAGAACTTGGATCTCAGAACCTAGGACAAAAGTGCAAAGCATTCCCTGTTGCCACCCAAGCTGAAACTGTTTAAAACAATATTGCTACCTATAGTTTCATTTGTGTTCTTTCAAAATATATTAATGCATTAGAGGTTTATTTGCACCATTTCCATAACATTTACAACACTGGCACATTAATCCAAAAGGAAAATTAAGGTCCATATACAAAGAAAGGGCTGCAGAAGAAGCACTGGTAGAGAAGTCATCACTGATGCATAAAACCACTGATGGAGACTGAGCAGCTTGAGGAAATCTATGGCAGCATTACAGGGCTCTGTGACTAGTGTATTAGTGAAAGATGAGTTCTGAGGAAGTCAGAGTTACCAAAAGAAGGTTGCTGCTGAGTAAAAAGTACTGGATTGTACTGGCTAGTAACAGAATCAAGTCCTGGATAGGTGCTTGGGATCTAGGTAAGGAAAGTCAAGGGCATCTCCTATTTCCAGTGCCCTCCAGATGCTGGAGCATGTCCTATGCCCTGTTCCATGTTTGCCCATTCAGAACATACCTTTGGAAGCTGGTTGATAGCTCCTCAAGACTTCATCTCCCACCAGTGACAATGTTTGTTGTTGCATCAAATCATCTGACTTGTACTCCCTACCCATCTGAGTCCATCATATTTTCCACTCCCCTCTTGGAAGAAAGGCAATCTCACCCTTATCAGCCTTCTCTAAAATAAGGAGCCATTTACAAAATATATGGCCTTGGTACTTCAGAACCTGCCAATACTTCAATAGGCTATTGACATTACAAACCAATCCAATTTCAAGTATTTCTTTACTACAGCTTGCCAGAAAATAATTTTGTTAGTATGTCTATTAAAATAGCCCCTTCCATCAAAGTTTTATTGTAATCCTCTGATTGGTCCATCTTTTTACTAGGGTAACACAGATTGTATCAACATCTTGCCAGACAAGTGTGACCTGGTTATTTTAAATGGGTATTTCACTTTTGCCCCCACTTATTCAGAATGGGATGTGTAATTTACTACAGCTGACATGGAGATTCTTTGATCTCATTTTATAACCCCAAAACACTGCAGACTTAGAACAGTGAATGGACTAAGCCATGTGACTTCTATTAAAATCAATGAGACTCTCATGGCATGAAATCCCACACAACCATTGAAAATTAATTATTCATAATAATAACACATTTCTCTTTCCATCTGAGCATTGCAAACATCCTTTCCAAGACTAATTAATTATGGTTCAAAAGATGCACTCTACTAATGAGGCAAGCAATTTATACCTATTTTTATATTTGTGTGTATGGAGACAATGTCAGACAATCCTAGGTCTGTTTCAGGAAATTTCAAAGAAACTCATTTTGCTGAGAATTTAACTGATTTTGATGAACTCCTTCTATAACCAGTGGGAACTAACTATAGTATAAAAATACTCCACGGTCTTATAGACATTTTTCTTCTAAACACAAGAGTTAAGGGATAAAAAGTGGATCTCTATATAAAATTTATCCATGGCTAGGACTCTTAAAATTTTCTTTTCCACAGCATACAAACTCAAAGAGACCTAGGAAAAGCAAAGTGAGTTAGTGGTAAAGTATGAAACAGAATCCCCTACTCTACTCAAATCCACACTTTCAGTATTAAAAGGTAGTCCTTCCTTTTGTAAACACCACTATCCGTCCAGACTTGTCAGTTCAGACCCAGACCTCAGATCTGCCTTTTGCCTTTCTCCATCTTTCTCTGTCACCTAAAACACGGAACTACCCTTGGGTAGGTTTTATAGAACTCAAAATAACTGTGTATCAAGTATTGCCTGACCGAAACACTAAGATATGAGCTGTGTACTCATGGAAACAATGCTTGATTTGTGCAGATATCCTTCATGTAAACATTACTGGCTTCATAAAAGTGTAAACTTTTAGGTGTCTGGTCCCTCAGTTCTAGCCACATGAAAATCTCTCTATAGTGTTAAAAGAGAATTATGCACTGAGTTAGGATTGGAATTTAAAACAACTAAAGTTGTTAAATGCTAGAAAACATTCAGGAGAGCTGAATCTGAAACCCCAATTCATCCTGGGATTTAGTCCTTCTGGCTAGATGTCTATACTGAATTTCTGTGGCAAGGTTTTTGTAGCAGGGGAGCTACAGGGGTGGCTTCTGTGAGAAGCTGCCAGAAGCTTCCCCTGTGTCTGATGAAGGCTATGCCAGCCAGAGACAAGATTGGCTCACCACTTCCCAAGGCATAGCCTATCAGTGACACTGGTAGCACCTCTGGGATAACATATTTAAGAAAGGAAGAAAAATACCAGTGCAATAGCAACTGCAGCTGGAGAGAGGAGTAAGAATGTCTGAAAGAAACAGAGCTGCAGACTTCCAGGTCACTAGAAAAGGTGCTGGTGCAGAGATTCCCCTGCAGTCTGTGGAGGACCCAACCCTGGAGCAGGTGGATACATGAAGGAGGCTGTGACCTTGTAAGAAGCCCACACTCGAGCAAGCTCCTAGCAGTACCTGTGGCTCCAAGGAGAGAGGAGCCCCTGGTGAAGCAAGTTTGATGGCAGGACCAGTGACCTATGCTGGAACAGTCTGTTCCTGAAGGACTGCAACCTGTTGAAGGGACCCATGCTGGAGCAGGGGGAAAGTGCCAGGAGTCCTCTCTTGATGAGGAAGGAGTTGCAGAGATAATGTCTGATAAACTGAGTGCAACCCACACTCACCATCCCCCTGGGTTACTGGAGGGAAGACATACAGTATTGGGAACAGACTTAGGCCTGGGAAGAAGGGAGAGGTGAGGGGAAGGTGTTTTTAAGATTTGGTTTTTTCTCTCATTATCCTACTCTGATTTTACCAGTAATAAATTAATGTCCCCAGGTTGGATCTGTTTTGCTTGTGATGGTAACTGGTGGGTGATCTCTCCTTGTCCTTATCTCAACCCAGGAGTCTTTCATTATAATTTATCTCCCCCATCCAGCTGAGGGGAGGAATGATACAGTCACTCTGGTGGACACCTGCTGTCCAGCCAGAGTCAACCCACAATGCCTAACCCAAATCCTTCTACAAGGCACCAATGTCCACATTTTCCTTTCAGGAATGGATGATTGGCTATTTTGTTTGTTTGTTTGTTTGTTTTAAACACAGGTAGAAGGAAATGTGAAGGTGACAACAATATATTGTTTCTGACAGCTCTTTAATGGGAAACATAAACAGTCCGAGGAAGTATGAGGTCTCCCGAAGAACAGCGTCCTATTAACCACCAGAGCAACAGCATTTCCTCTGGAGCTTGCCCTTCCAGGGACCAGAAGTTCCACATTCATTTTCTTCTTTTGTTCACAAGTGACTCCTTTTTAAATGAATGACAGAAAACTGGTACTATTCAAGGTTATTTTGCTATTATGGTGTCACTTTACGAAGGTAAGAGATGATGGTTTGTGTTTTCTTAAGCTGAAGAGCATCTAGAACGTATGTCACCCACTTCTTGTAAATGAAACCTGATCATTGGTGACTCTAAAGGTGCAGTCCTGCACTCCATCAAATGCTTTTGAATGACAACAGCTGTGATTCTTTCATTTCACACTGGGGTCTGGGTAAAGCATTAGCCCATGACTAATAAACCAGAGTCATAAGGAGACGTAGTCCTCCAGGCACCTCATCTGTAATTCCCAAACAACTTGGGCATTGAGAAGGCTGCAGTTTTCCAAAGGTATGAAATAGTCATTTGCTGCATGCCCAGGATAATTGTATTAACTAAAAAAAAGTCTCCAGCTGATATGTACAACAGTTTCTAAAATTTGTATCTCACAAGTCTGTGCCTTGTTTGCCTTCTGACTATCAGAGAGACAAGATAGCAGCAGTCAGGGAATCAGGTTCCCATTGTGGCAGGCAACCTGCCCTTTAGTGCCTAAAGAAGCTAAACACTGGATTTATCAGAAACATGAATAATATCTTGACTTTCTGGAGACCATACCTCCTAGTTTCTACAAAATTCAGATGTTATTCCTTGTTGATGGAGTGAACCCCATATATTTTTCCTTGCTTTCATTGTATCAATACTTATATTTCACTTTAACATGAGTCTGTGTGCCTAAGACCTGTACTCAGAACTCTCTGAAAGTGGATTTCCAGGAGAGTTAAACCTAGAACTCATGTCAAGGTAATCTCAACATCCTTGACATCTAGCACTTAATCCTTCTTCAGCCACCAACAGAAATCTTTGGAGAATTTTCTTGAAAAGAAAACTTTATTTTCTCCTTCTCCTTGCCATATAATCTTCCTCTCTTTTTATGTCATTTGCAACTTTTTACTCTCCATTCCAGATCAGCTTCTTCAGGGATGGCTAGGCAACATTTTCATGCTGTTTCCTGACTTGCAAAAGACTAAGGTACACTGGGAGTAGCCTTCATTTCAAATACTTTCTAAAGAAAAGGGAATCCTTAGATTTTCTCAGTCTCAGCTGTGCTTTAGTTCAGTGAAGGGACAACAATTGCAGAAAGACATAATTTGTTTTTACTAACATCAGAATAACTTTGCCCATCCTTTAGAAACAAGGCAAATAATTCAATATGTATGTACTCTAGTAGTGTATTCAAGTTATTATATTAACAGTTAACAACAAAATCGACAAGCTAAATATCCTCTCCTAGAGTAATAAGGGATTCTGCTTAGCACTCTGGAATGACATTAACGTTTGCGGCAAAAAAGTCATATTCTATAAAAGTAATCTCACTTTGTTCTGGCTAATAAAGAGCAGTGTCACTGGGGGCTGGCAAGATTCAGCTTGTCTTGAGCACTACAGTATTTACCTCTCAGCTACGTAAGGGAACTTGCAGATCCGGGAGTTTGTGATGCAAGGCCTGAGATTATCTTTCATATGCAGTTGCAAAGCCAGAAACACAACTTACACCTGCATAAACAAAGGCTAAGCTTCAGAAGGCTGTGGTAGGGACTTGCCAGCAATATGATATGATTTTGTCTCTATTCATGCTTCTGTGCCTGAGAACATATCATGCATCCACAACAGACTAACTTAAAGGCAGTACATCACTCTAAATTACAATTCTCTTTTTTATTATCAGTTTAAGCCGCAAACATGACATTAAACTTTTTTTTGTATCTGACTTATTAGTTTTAGAGTGTTGGTGCACCAGTTCAAGGTAACTAAACAGCTTTATTATATCAGCAATAGCCTTGCAAGATATCTTCATTGTATTCTGAAGGACTTAATTTAAGGAGAAGATACTGTGAAATGTTCTATTTTTCTCTATTTTAGAGAGCCATAATCAGATAAATAGTGAGGAGACACAAAAGGAGAACTCTGAGATCCCGTGGGAACAAGAGCAGGAGCCATACTCTTAATCTAATGGGATGTATTTCAGTATAGTGCACAAAAAATAGGTATCTCTTTGTACTAACAATACAGCAATCTCAGGAGCACTTGTCCATATAGCATGCTGAATATTTATCCTTATTTGTCAAGAGTTTTTAAACAGTATATTGTTATTACAAATGTTCATAGCAGTATATCAAATAAAAGAGGAATGATCTTCTAAATTAACCCTCTTTGAATGAAACTTTTAAAATGCCATATCCTATCTTCAGTGGAAGCACAAGCTCCACTTTAATAACTAACATTAAGTGATAGCATGTAGAACACAACAAAAACAAAGGAAGTAAATCTTCCACTC
>NW_008681892.1:61089-73860 GCF_000695815.1 Acanthisitta chloris
AAACCCATCATTTTGTTGTTGTTATATTCAGAAACCTCACAGCTCTAGGTGCAAAATGAGAGGAAGCTGTACTGCAATCGAAAATGAACAATAGATTTAAATAGCACTGAAGGCATGAAAATAGCTGGCTACAAGCCCAGAATCTATAAATAGTACCAAACTTCTTCATCATAACTCCACTGACGATGACAACATCATCAGGAAATGAAAACAGAAAAAGCAGAAAACGATGAAAAGCAATGGACCTAAGGAATGAAAGACCAAGCTTTTTCCAGAGCAAGCTACTTAAGTTAGACAGTAATCCTAAGGTGGTAAAGCAGCAATGGCAACTAATAAAGCCAGGAGTCCTGCTACGTAACAGTGCCGGGGAAGAAGGAAGGTAAAAGGAACCAGGCCACTGTAGAATTAGTGCTATTGATGCAGATTCCTAATTTTTATGGGAATGGTGAAATGTAATGTTTATCATTTGTCTTGAGCATGATGAATACAGTATGTGATTTATACAAACAAAACCTTTTACTTAGCACAGAAGTTATGACATACCCTTCCTTCCCTTTTCCATCTAAATCCCTTAAACTTTTAAACAAAACCAGAAATAGCATCAATACTACACAGATTTTATTTTTTTATTATTTTTGTTAGGCTCTCTTCATCAAGCTTAAGAATGCAGAACTAAAAACTCTGGAACAATGTGATCGTTAACACAAATAAAAATAACACCAAATTGCAGTAATCTGTATGGAAGAAACTGACTGCAGAGAAAAAAATTCTCCTGTAAAAATATATGACTGAAAGAAGAACTAGAGAAAAAATTCAATTCGCATTGATGAAAGACACAGTACATAAAATATGTTCAAAATAAAACAAAGCAGGAACAAGTTCCAGTGATATGATACTCAGATCAGAATGCAAATCCAGAGAGGGAGCATGACAACTTATCATACACACTCATATATTTGAGCAGGTTATTTCATTTTCTATCATTCCCACTCAATTTCTGAAATCTTACTTCCTTTGATTAGAAATTTATTCTACAATAATTTCCGGGGGGCCATTTTCAAAGTGAGACATTGCTTGACATTAAAAAAGTGACAGATTCTAGATGTCAGTGTTCAAATCCACATGGTCTGTATGACTGAAACCCTTTTTCCAACAAATACTACTCCTACTAGAAAAAAAATCAACCCCCAAACTATAAAGAATGTACAGGCAGTCATCACTCTGGACACCCACTCTTTACACCAGCACTTAAAGGCATAGTATTTGCCTGAAGTATCTGGCAGGGTCAGCAGCTTTCTGCACATCTGCTGAAGGGCTAAACAGGTGTCAGTAGTTTGTGAAAGCTGGATTCTTCCCCCTGCACACATGCATACACATTTACACCCTCAGTTTGGACAAGATAAAAATGACATTGCAAGTTACAAGCTAAGGTTAAAGCTAAGCAGACTTGTGGTGGGACATTCAGATGACAACAACATTTTTGGACAGTTGAGATTATAAAGCCATTAGAAGGTGTCCAAATGAGGGCAATGCAGATGGTGAAGGGCCTTGAGGGGAAGCCACATGAGAAGCAGCTGATGTCACTTGGTTTGTTCAGCCTGGAGAAGAGGAGACTGATGGCAGACCTCATCACTGTATACAACCTCCTCACGAGAAGGAGTGGAGGGGCAAGAACTGACCTCTTCTCTCTGGCAACCAGTGACAGAACCCGAGAGAATGGCCTGAAGTTGTGTCAGGGGAGGTTTAGGTTAGATAATAGAAAAATATTCTTCACTCAGAGGGTGATTGGACACTGGAACAGCTCCACAGGGAAGTGGTCACAGTGCCAAGCCTGACAGAGTTCAAGAACAGTTTGCACAATGTTCTCAGGCACATGGTGTGATTCTCAGGGATGTCCTGTGCAGGGCCAAGAGTTGTACTTGACGACTCTCATGGGTTCCTCCCAACTCTGAATATTCTGTGATTGCCTAATTGGTACAGAACCTTGTTATTTAACCCATTCCATGAAAAGGGATGGGTGTTGACTTTGTTGAGGACTAATTTCAGAATGGATAAAGCTGAAAGAGCATGCAAGCAGACATAGACTTTCAAAATAGGATTGAAAAAAATATTTAGATATAATATCAGAAGACCCACCACTATCACTATTTTGTGACACATTAATGAAGGAGACTGCTGGATGAGATGTAGACATGTAGCCATTATGGCCTACAGGAACTTTCTGTTCGGTGTGCCTTTCTTCTTAAGATGTCACTTACTGGTATAGTCCCTAGAGCAGGAAGACTTTTGGCCTGAAAGTATCAGTTTTAAACTCTTTTTTCACTCATAGCCTCATTAGAGGTGTGCATTGTAATATGGCATCAGTCTTATGCAGCTATTTACCAAATGAAATGTCAAATGAAAAAAATTTAAGCATTGAATGACACAAAGCCTTTGAAAATAAAGTATCATGATTTGTCTAAAAAGGAAAGTTCACCTTTGGTAATAAAATAATTTTATTATGCCCTTCCCTACTTATTTCAAATAATAACTGAATTAATAAAAATTGAGATATGATCCAATATCCTATTTTAAAAGAAATTGAAAATACTGATGCCATGTGTATACAAATGCAGTGGAATGGAGTTTGACTTTTCTACCAGGTGAGGTGGAGGCCCAGATTTCCTGCTCTGACAGCAGCATTCCTGATGAAAACAAAATTAAATGGATTGAGAAAGATTTTTATGGTTTTCAATTTCTGGAGGCAATAGCATAGCTGAAGGAAGGTTGTAGAGAGGTTGGTCTCTTCTCCCAGGTAACAAGGGACAGAATAGGAGGAAATGGTCTCAAGTTACATCAGGGGAGGTTTAAATTGTATACTAGAAAAAATTTCTTCATTGAAAGGGTGATGAGGCATCGGAAGAAACCACACAAGGAAGTAATGGAATCACCTTCCCTGAAAGTGTTGAAAAATGTGTGTTACATGGAACTTGAGGATATGGGTTAGAGATGAACACAGTAGTTTAACAGTTAAACAGTTAAACTCAGTGATCTTGTAGGTCTTTTCCAACCTTAGCAATTCTGTGATTGTATGGTAGTTTCATTCTTTGTCCAGTACAGAGCGCTCGTAGAGTAACTTGGTCTTAGTAATGACCAAAGCTGCAGAGGTTCAAATTGCTGTTCTAGTTACTAGAAAACAGCTGAGCATGTGCAACCCTGCTCCTGATTGCCAGCAGAAGCTGAAGTAACTTGGTCAAGTATCTTAAAGTCAGTGCACATACCACTAGTGTCTGGGTAAAAATTTTCATCAATTATTTGAGTTGTAGAGTATTCCTAAGGGAAAGAAGGGTGTGTTTAAATAGTAAAATAAGAGTGTGTGTCTAAGCAGTTAGAGATACAAACACATTTTATTTTTAAAATATTCCACAAAGGTGTAATCTAAATATTACACATAAATATTTCATCTAAAGCAAATGCCGTAATATCAAGTGCCAAATTGTGAAAGCCAGAAATCTATATGTTGCTTTTATCATTCCGTCATTTATGGTACACCAAGGCTGATACAGTGTCCTAACAGCAATACAGTGTCATTAGAATTATAAAGGCTGCAAATATTTTCCAGGATATTGATCCTTTGGGGGGAGGGGAATGGGGAAGGCAAAAAAAGAGCCAAAAATCTCCCAGTGTTCTGGTGTCAATTTGACTGAGCCAGACAATACTTTGACTTGTCAGAAGAACAGTTTAGGAACTTTATTTCTCCTCACTCCCTAGAAAAGATGGCAGCCTGCCAAAGAGGAACAGGTTTTGTGCTAAGCCTCTGCTTAGACTGTATTCCTCTTCCTACCAGATCTGCCTGCCAGAGGCATCAGTAGGATTTGAAAGCAAGGGCTGTGGGCCACAGATAGAAATTCAATATTTTTTGGGAAAAAAAGATAAGCCCCGGGAGTTCTGTGTTTTACTGCTCTCTTCACTGTGGAGAGTGGCACTTCATGTGATCCTCACTGTTGAGCATGACACAATACATTTCAGAGCTGAAACTATTGGACTGTAGCTAGATTTTGCTTTAGGGTGGAAATAGGTAGTGTTCTAGAATCAAGAAAATACAAAAAATGATGGGGATGTTGAGTCCTCACAAAGCAAATAAACTAAACATAATACAATAGAGCTGGAGGCTTGCTGCACTACCCCCACTTTATGTACACACACACACACAAACACATTTTATTTATTTAATTTTCTTAATGTAAAATACAGAGCATTTCTTGGCATGCAGAGCCTTGTCACTAGTTTTTGAATTGCATTAAGTCATCACACCTGAGGCTTAGTACCCACCACATGTAGTTATGCAAATCAAATCTTAAAAAAATAAAATAAAACAACAACAACAACAACAAAAGAAACAAACAAACAAACAAAAACCCAAAAGAAGCCTGAAACCTATTTATAGGAGTGTTGATCTGCTGGAAAGCAGGAGGGCTCTGCAGTGGGACCTGGATAGACTGGAGAGATGGGCTGATTCCAATGGGATGAGGTTTAACAAGGCCAAGTGCTGGTCCTGCACTTTGGCCATAACAATCCCGTGCAGCGCTCCAGGCTGGGGACAGAGTGGCTGGAGAGCAGCCAGAAGGAAAGGGACCTGGGAGTTTGGATAGACAGAAAGCTGAACATGAGCCAGCAGGGTGCTCAGGTGGCCAAGAAGGTCAATGGCATCCTGGCCTGGATCAGGGACAGTGTGGTCAGCAGGACCAGGGAGGTGATTCTGTCCCTGTACTCGGCCACACCTTGAGTACTGTGTGCAGTTCTGGGCCCCTCAGTTCAGGAAGGATATTGAGGTGCTAGAGCAGGTCCAGAGAAGAGCAATGAGGCTGATGAAGGGACTCGAGCATGAGTCCTATGAGGAGAGGCTGAGGGAGCTGGGGTTGTTTAGCCTGGAGAAGAGGAGGCTCAGGGAAGACCTTATCACCCTCTATAACTCCCTGAAAGGAGGTTGTAGTCAGGTGGGGGTTGGTCTCTTCTCCCAGGCATCTAGCAGTAGGACAAGAGGGCACAGACTCAAGCTCTGCCAGGGGAGGTTTAGGTTGGATATTAGGAAGAGACTTTTTACAGAGAGATTGTGATTCTATATAATTTAGCATCCCATTCTGAACTGCAAAAATTCATAATCGGGTACAACTTTACAGTCAAGTTAATCATATCACATCATATCAGTGATAGGTGCAGAAATAAAAACTGATTAACAGGTTTTGGGTAATTACACTCAGTGTGCTGTGACTTCATGATCTCTTTTATAGGTAAGAATCTTGCCTGCACACAGAAATGCACAGGTCTGAGCATAAGTGCTGCAACTACATATGTTGCCTTTAGGTGTGCACTGACTAGTTATTTGAAGGGCTAAAAAGCCATCTAAATGGGGCTCAACAGCCTTCCAATTGACTCAAGGAGCTGCAAGGGGAGAGAGGGAAACTTTATATACATTGAAATATTCTCAGAGGTCTGAGGTTAAAGAAAAACTCAGAAAAGTGAGAAATAAATATTATTCGGAAAATTAAGTGTCTAAGGAAGTAAACAAGCACGGACGTGTTAATGTTACACAGAGTGTTGCAGAAAATACAGATAACCTTAACATATATGAGAGAAAGTGTTATCAACAAAGCAGCTCTTTTTTCCTAAATGAAGAAGTTCACCATGGCTTAAAGAAAAAGTAGGATATGGAGCTCCATTTCAGCACTCCACAAATACTTCAAAAAATTTTCTGATGTATTTGCCCAGCTGTAATGATGACTAAAATGAGAAAATAACAGTCTACAAATATTTGAAGGGAGTAAACACCAATGATGAAGGCATATAATATCATTAGTATAAAGACAGTGACCCTGTAGTTTAAATGCAAGTAACTAAATGCTACTAAGATTTGGAAAATGTATGTTGGCAATGTAGAAATCTTCCTTACAATGGCATCAAACACCTTCGGAACAACAACCTGGAAAACGCTCATCCTCCGGTCACTTTAAGACTCTCTTCTTTTCTGCTAAGGTTTTTTTAAAGTTGCACAGATGATTTCAGCTTCCAGTCAGCCCAGAAACAGAAAAATAAAAAAAAAAAAGGTGATTCAGTGTTACAATTTATATGTGTAGAAGCTGAAAGTTTAAAAACTAGTGAAGCTGAGGAGTTAGCCTAATGTCCAATCTCTTATATTTTACCTTTTACAGCTTCTGTAACTGCGTCAATTTTAAATATGAAGCTGAATACAAAGTTTCAAAGCAGCATTCTTTGCAGATGAAACATTACCCTCTTTCTTTCAATGCCAGATTTCCATTCTGTTTTAACATTTAATTATGCTAGAAGTTGTTATTTCAAGAAGCTGTGGCTTTGAAACTGCTTTATTTATATAAAAATGATATTTGTCATAGTTTTTTCAAGAAGGCTATGTACCCTACTCTTCTGACTAATTTTTCAGTAGAGATGTGGCATAGTAACGTTTTCTCCCCGATAAATATTTTTATTAGCTTTATAAACACACTAAAAAAGTTGTTGAAAATGGCAAAATCAAACCAATTCTAGTGAATTATAACAAAGCTACACTATGGTAATAGAAAACATCTGCTGTGATTCGTCATTTTTAGGAAAAGTTTATTGTATAAAGCAGTAAGGGCCAAATTCAGAGACTGTTGATTTCATAAAAGCCTGACATACATTTTTTTCAAAAAGCCTAGGAATGTAGTTGACATACAGCTTAAGGTATTAGAAATTATTTTTAAAGTTTTGCATTGTTTGCTTTATTTAATTCTCTTTTAATGGAGCTGAAGAGGTGACTTTCAGTGTAGACAAAGCTGGGCCCCTATTTAATCGCACCAAGGGGAATCACAGAGATTTCATCTTGGCACAGCTGTAAAACTAGAGCAGAGGAGAAGGCCAGCGTCCCCACTTCTGAACTAAGTGGGGTGGAGGGCTGTCCTGGTGTCCTGAGCTGCCCTGGAATACTCCCAAGCTGGTGGGAGTGGCAGTAGGTTAAAGACAGACATAATTTTGGAGGTGATTCAGTTATACCATCTGCTTAGATGCCCAGAAAGTTTTTAAACTGGGAAACCTGGAATGAAATGCAAGTGTGTATCAACCCTTCCTCTGAGTGTCCCAGGAAGAGGGAAACCAGTCCTAAAGCAAGGTCTGTAATGTGACTATGGAAAATCTGAGATCCTGAGTTCAGCTTCTCTCAGGTTTGGCAAAAATGTAATGTGCATTTCAGTTACAGGAAGGTCACATTCTTATTCCAGTTCTGGGAAGTTAATACTGATGCCCATATATTAAGAAGTGAAGGACAAGTACGCTCTTGAATACTACTACATCCTCAGCTCAGCATCCAGCTGCTGACAGTAAAAAAAGTTCTGTTTGTGAACATCAAGAAGCATTTCACATATATGTAAGGCAATCTCACAGCTGTGGATGTTTTGACCGGTTGGGATTGATGTACTTAATGTATACTGCTTTTTGGTCAGGGAAGCACTACTTACTATTTAGGTGACTTCACATACACTCTGTGCCTCATGTCCCTAAACACCTCTGTCTCTGTTGGAGACTGTAGAATGGCCTAGACATTTCTTCAGATGCCAGGACCCCTGTATATTTCAATTATTTAGGAAATTCAGATGTTCTTCATAGGTTATTCGTGACCCTGTTTTATTCTGTGACTTCACTACATTGAGATGTGGTGGATTTGGAAGACTTTTCTCTTGAATCTGCCACAAATGAAGTACAGCTCCTTTTACCTACAAGTCAGTTCCTTTACAGTACTCCTTCTATCCAGCCTTTAGTACTGATTTTGACTGAGCTATAACATGCAATAAGTCATCAGCTTGAATTTAAGGCACTCCACCACCTTCTGAGTGAAGCTCTGTCTTAAAAATAAAAGTTAAAAGACCAGTGAGACCCCTTCAGCTAACATCAGAAACACTGTATACTTTGTGGTCAAGCACTAATTAAACGGTAACTGACATACTAATGAAACAGTTACAGCTAGAGGCTTTGACATTGAATTTCATGTGTCTGTTTTTTACTGGCATCATCATGGGTGGCAAAACCAAAACTACTCATAGGATCAAAGATTTAATACTTTTAATTTTGCTAGCTTATTGCTTGTTGATTCAGCTGCCACAGTGGCTATTAAAAAGCTACTATTCAGTCATGGTTAATGCACAGCAGTACCTTGTATCTCAGAGAAACTGTACTAGAGGTGCTTCACATCAGCTCTGCTCATACCAGATATAAGTGATACTGCAGTGAAGAAAAGAGTTTCAAGTCTGATTCTTAGAGACAGCAGAGAAAGAGCTACAAAACTCCAGTTAGCCTGAGAAGCAGAAACATCTCACAGGTAGAGAAGTATCTGAACTAAGCAGCAGTTGAATCTCAGTGTGCCATCTTTGCTTATAAAAGCTGTCATTTCTGCTGGTAGAAGTTCTCAAGTACTTTTTCTTTTTCTTTTTTTTTTTTTTTTTTTTTTGAAGGGGTTGAGTTCTCTGAACGTGACCAATTTCAACATAAATAGCGTGCTACTCACTCCCTTTTCTGTGGTTCATCCACTGTATACAGTACCATACCAAGTACTTCAAGTGGGCTGAGGTTTGATGAACCTGGCATGACTTTCAGGTTGGAAGTGAAAGTGATGATATTACTGGGGTTTGCATAATATTTTCAATGTGAGCTGCTCCAAGTCTATGAGAAATGCTGTAGAGAATTTCAAGACACACAAAGAAAACTGCCTAATGAAAAAGAGCTTGTAAACAAAGAAAAAGCTAAGCAATTACAAAATCTCTGCATATTTTGTGTAGATACATTCTGTTTCTGTACATTTCCTGTTTTGACAGTCATTTTAACTGCTACCATACAACAGTCCAAGGATAAGACAAGGCTACAAAACCACTACAATATATTACTTTCAAGTAGTTCGTTTTACTGAAAAATGTTATCTTATTGTTTCAGATGGAGTACTCTCCTTTTAATGAAAATACATTTTTGTGTACAGTTTGTTGTGAGCCAAATTCTTTAGTCTTTACTCAGATAAAATTTCTAATTAACTCTGTGTTAGTTTTGGCTAAAAATAATGACAAGACTGTTGGCCCTTTTCGTGTAAAAATATTGATTTCTAACTTCTGAGTGAGTGGAAGAAATTTAACGGGTGTGTAGAGAACTAAAACATAGGACAGAAATAAATTCAGTTTGAAAATGAAGATGCACCTACAGTACCTCTGTCATGTCTTATATCCATATCAACATTCCTCTAGAAAGTCGAGTGTTGGCAATTGACTAAAACTCTGGGAAAAACACTACCAAGTATTGACAATGGCCTCAGGAAATCTCTGATCCCTAAGATGGTAACATGCTAAGAAAAACTCATACTGAACAACCAATAAAATGATTAAGAACACAGAACACATATAAACAAGAATAGCATTGAAAAACCGTAAAGCAGGAATTTAGATCTTTCATGTTACAGATACAAATTCCAATTTCCAATTAAGCATCTGATAAGGAAAATTATTTGGAAAACACAAGAAGGAAGACCAGACAACATTAAAGAAAACACTACATACGAATTGGACTGGAAATCAAAAAGGAGGTGCAGGACTACAAAAGCATTGTGAACAGGTTTCTAGTGACCTGGCAGAAGTTCTCATGCCCCTTCCCTTTTATTTTAACTTCTTTAAAACAAGATTAAATGATCTGGAAACTTATTAATATATTTTCACTTCCTATCATTTAATACACTTGCAGTAGGACAAGCAAAAGAAAATGTTGTAATGAACTCAGAGATGATTATTTACAATTTAGAATAATGGATCATTATGTAGGCCAATGGAAAAATTAATATTGCCACCTATTGGTGAAAACTGAGAAGGCCAAATAATTCCTAAAAATTTGCATATCCCCAAGGAAGGTCTTGGCCTGTGTAAAATGACTGACGCGTATTGTTTTGGTTTACCTGACACAAGCTAATCCAGGGACTACACATAGCAATCTCTGTGAAAAAGTCAGTCTGCCATATTTCTACTATGGCCAATGCCATTGGACCAAAAAGAGTCAAACACACTCCCCAAATATAAGAAAGAAACAACTGGAAACATCTACTGTGATATCATGCAATATATTTAATAGCAGTACTTCTCTAACCACATTAAATTGAATTAACAATCTAACTCATTAGATAACAGCAATTGTTTTATACTCACTTGCTTCTCAGCTTCTTCTCATTCTTTTTTCACGTATATCCTACCACAGAAACCTTCCTTTGATATATTGAGTACTTCTTTCCCTCATCTTCTTGCCTTTTTTTTCTTTGCATTCCATCCACTATTTCTCTTTTGTATTTCATATCTACGTTTCTCCCATTTGTTCACATTACCATCCATCTACCTATACATAACCACATGCACATTCCTCCCTCACTCATTGCCTTAAACAATCTGTCTGCAAAATGAACAGTGAGTTAATGATACTCTTGAAAATTTGCCTTTCTGTTAAGGAAAAAAACCTAACAGATGAAGTTGTTCTTCTGTTTCCTTCTTCTCTAATATATCTCCTTACATTTCTTAAACAAGTAGCAATGTCAAGAGATACACTTTGCCTTCTCATTTTGATAGAGTAGCATCCTCAGAAAGTATATCCCATACTTGATATTAAATGGGTCAATACACAGCACTCTAGAGAAGTCAGCAAATCCATGGCTTGCCAAGCCCACTTTAAAATTCTCATAACCCAGAGCAGTTAAGTTTTAGCAGTTATGAGAAATGGGGAAGATTTTTCCCTCTCTCTATTTTCATCCTCCTGCCTACAGTAGCATACTATCAAGACAAACAGCACATAGTTATACTAAAATGTGGCTTGAAGTAGTCAGATACATTTATAGGCCATCTAATTCTGCTTTTGATACATATCTACAAAATAACTTGCCTGAAATTAGTTGGAAAAATATCGTATTAAAGACTGCCTATCTAAAATAGTATCAGTCCTTTCAAGCTCCTCCCTCTCTTCCAAAAGCATAAGAAAATAGAAATGCCTTACAGAGTACCCTGAAGGTCTACAAAGATGTTTTTAATAAGTTCACAGCTGAAGGCACCTTCAGGGAAACTACTGCCAGTCTTCACTCTCAGATTTACAAGATATCAGTTCAAGTCCCTCAAATGCCTGCAGCTATTGTGAAAGTCTCATGCCATTTTGTTTCTTATAGGTCAAAAACATACCTTAAATTTGACAAGAAAAATCAATAGGCAGGCAGTGTAGCCTTGTGAGGACAGCAACCATGTGCTCCCACCAACACACAATATTTAATGAGAGGACTTTTTTCATTAACTTAGGCTTCTGGATAAAGTCATGGTCTAGCTCATTAAAAAAACATAACCATGCTATAAAGTAAAATAGCATTTAAAAGTACAAAGCCTTGTAAAAATCTTCCTGTGTTTCTCAGGTCAGGAATAACTGGAACTCAAGTAAGATATTTCAACACAAAATAATCCATTCTAACCCCGGGGAGAAGGAAGAGCACAAGGGCTTTGGTGTCCAGTGACAGTCAATGAAGAAACTCTGATTTATCTTGAAGAATGCATAAATAAATATTTGTCTCAAGGGCCTGCCTCAATCCAGACTATATATGTTGGGTACCTGACATTCCTAACCTGCAGCACAAGGAATGGGGATTTTAAAATTTCTGTGTTTAGCAAAAAAATTATCCTTACCTGCAAGAAGGCAAAGTTTGCTTTATCACATTTCAAGAAACATTAGTAGAATATATTATATAAGTTGCTCCAGGCATAAAGAAACAACATTGTTACCATGACCCTATTGGTTGTAGGAAAGAAGAAAAAAACATCCCCATAGTTTTTACTAATCTTGTATTATTAATAACACTCAGACTGGCATCGCTTCGTATGTTATCTTAGATTCATGTGGTGGATAGAATTCTCAGGAAGACTGGTGGTCAACTTCAGAGTGACTACAGAGTTAGACTAAATTTTTCCATTTATAGTTTGGTCTGGACTGTCCTCTTGCGTGCAATACTACCTTCAGCCGAGAATGAACTAACAAATTATGGTTAAGAAGTCCGGAACAGCACCAAACTTTCCTTAGTACTTAACCCAGGTATACTAACCCAGTCAGCTATTAGATCCCTCTCTCACAGGGTGGTGATCTGAAAGGAGCTGCATAACACATTTAATCAGATCTGTGTTATTTAAGGTATAAATGGTAAAATTATTCCCATATTATTTGCTTGGTAATATTGGGGGAGCAATAACATTTTAAAAATATCTTTTTTTTTCTTTTCTGTATTTATTTTGCAGCACCTACCATATAAGCCTTGTGGCTAAGGAGGACTCCTGTGAAGTTACTAGTCCTACATTCAGATTCATACATTTGACCACTCAGCATTGCACAGACATTTGTTTATTAGTTCAGACCATAAATTGGGGAGCAATAGGAGAAGAGCCCATTTAATTAAACAGCAAAACATAATAGAAGCAAATAATGGAGTAAACAGAGCAGTGATTCTGGGAAGACAAACAAGGAAACAATACCAAAGCAGACAAAAGTGTTAGAGAACCATTCAGTAAAAATAAAAGGTGGATAAAAAGGGAGGAAGAGATTTATGCAAGTTCTTAATGGCAAGGACAAGAAGCTTTCTCTTCTTCAGCCTTCAAAAAGCATACAGTTGCATAGAACAGAGAGGAGAACTTAAGTGAAGCAAAGAGAAAATATGAAAAAGCATTTGAGCAAGTTTAAAAGCTACTGTAACCTATAGTCTTCTTT
>NW_008681892.1:73875-110997 GCF_000695815.1 Acanthisitta chloris
GAAATGAACAGAGCACCAAGAATTTTTTTCCAAAGCTTGGCTCACGTCCTAACACACGCTGGGTGCCATCAGTGGAGCTGACCAATTTGCCAATGTATGTCATCTTGAAATCAGATGGCAAGCTTTCCTCTGCAGAAAATAATCTTAAAAGAGTCCTATCCCTGATGCTCAAAAATCAGTGTTATAACCTGAGAATAAACTTAATTGTTTCGGCCCGATGTTGTTCCTTAAAAACCTCAAAACCTTGGCCTAGCAAGTTCTTGCAGATTGACATGAAAAGGTAAAAGTGGGTAGTATAGGGTTGCCATTCGCTATAGCACTGCCATTAGTTCTTACCTCTAGTGTGCATGTCTGAGTGGGGGAGGGAGTGAAAAGCCAAATTTATGTGGATCTAAATGAGATGCTGTAGTCTCTCGTGTTTCAGAATTGTCTTAGGATTCAGACACCTTAGTCTAAAAAGGAAGAACACACTCTCAATACACTCCTTGCTTCACATCTCAAGGGAAGAAATGGCACTGTATTTCGAGCAGGCTTAGATCATTGGTGGAATCTTTTGTTGTTGCTGTTCACTGCAAACAAAGCACTGAAGGCCATGTCATTATTAGTTTCCACATTCTTCTCAGCCTCCAAGCCTGAGAGCTTTTATAACATGAGTCTGATGCTTACAGTCTTAAGCCTTAAGAGAGAGCAGCAAAAGCAAACAGAAATGGAAGTCTGGAAAGGAAAAACTGTGATTGTCTTTCTCCCTTTTTAACATCTGTCCTTGGCAGCTTTTCACTGGATGATTAAGCAAATAATGCAGACTGTGTCTAGATGCAAGGTATTTGAAAAAAAGAAGGGCACAGTGTATTCTGTATCTATGGTATATATCACAAAGAACAAATTTACATGAGACTTTTTGATTCAAGCAGCAATTAGTTTCCTCCATTCTTTTTAGATTTATTCAGGTGAGTAGATGAGAAGGGCAATGGGGCCAGCAGTAACAAATGTGCCTAGGAAGCTATGCTGACAAAGGAGAGCAACATTTATTGCTTTAAAAGGAATGCATCAAGATCCTCAGACATCTCGACTAGGCTTCCTAGGGCTTCAAATCCTGCCCACTTTCTAGTGTTGCTCCCTATTTCAAAACAGAGAGAGAATTCCCTTCTTTCAAGGCAGGGAATGCACTTTGAAACACCAGTCTTCCTTTCCTGCACATCCTACTGAGGAAAAAAAAGTAGAGCCATTAATTAATTTTTGCATTTAATCACTTGATGAAATACAATTAATACTTCTTTTTCCAAAAAAAATAGAGGAAAAAAAAGAGAAATTATGAAAAAAATCTATCAAAGTAATGACAGAACACACCCTCCCCCAAAATACCCTTTCATACTGCCATGTGAATTAAACTCTGGATTGTTTCCCAATGATTTCAGAAGGCGAGAAAAGGACTATCAAAGCAAACTTAATTTGACTCAACTAGGGGCATATCAATGAGTGAATATTTTCCTGATTAAAAGACTGATGTAAAAGATTAGTGCATTTAGCATAATATCAGCTTGTGGCCAGTTGTGGAAATGTCAGAGCTGCAACAGTCTGTCTGTCTATCCTGTGTGCACTCAAAGTATATCTTCAGAATTGTTGATGGCACTGTTACAGATAGAGGCTCCCTGCTTGGCGCAGCTGGCATTGAGTGCCACACTTTTTAATAGAGGCAGATAGACAAGACTCCTAGATTAAACATCGATCCCTATAACTTGAAACTCTTAAGGAGAAAGCTGACCAGACAAGCAGTTCTGATGATCTATTTGAAGTGGTTGAATATTCTCTTTTTTTTAATGTGGAATAAACATATTGAATGAACCTTTGCTGCTTGTCCTACATAGTCTGCAACCTTCTCCTACTGTTGCCACCTCCCTTCCTCCCATTTCTTTCCCCTCTGTACCCCTATTGAAACATAAATGGAGGAGAAAGAGGAGAAAAAAAAGCTTCCCTTAATGTATTTCAGGTAGTTTGAGGGGAAAAATTCAAATACAGGTGCACCAACTGAATGCTGCTATAGGGCTTGTGGATATGAGTGTGATGTATTTGTCTGCAGGACTTGAGAACTTCACCCATGTTAGTTGCTTGACACAAAGTAGGTTGAGAGGAGTGTCCCTGAGAGAGATCAAGTCCACTTCACACTCAGAAAGCCTTTTTTTCCCTCTAGGAATGTTCTCTTAACTCCTCCTCTTGTTATACTTCTGTGTATTTTTTTCTATTTCACCCTGCATAAGTGACACTGAATACAGATTAGTTGTTATGAAATAATTGAAAGAATTTAGCATTTACAGATAATTTTAAGTGATTCCGAGTACACTGGTAATGCTTTTCAGCATCACTTCAGGTATATCACATTACTTCAAGTACTTTGGTAACTGCCACAACCAGAGTAGATAATTTTGTCCTGCTTTATTTGAATATCTGTGAAACATTGCGGTTCTTTGAGTTTCGTTTTGGGTTTTGTTTTCATAGAACTTTTACTTTTTACTTGAATTTCTTTCATCAATATCTTTACTTAAACCATAGTTACTAAAATTATTCAATATACTTATTTTCCCTAAAAAGAAATTCCCTGCCCACTTCGCACCCAATATATAAGAAGGAAAATAAAACATAAACTCTAAGTAAGAATTGCTAGGTCAATACAAAAATGCAGGTATGAATTAGGTATATACATGTTTTAAATAAAACTGGGTTATTCTAATAATAAAATTACTCATTAATCATACATTTGACAAAATATCAGCTATAGTACTAGCCTACAGAGTCCTTGATCTCTTTGCAAAAATATTGAAAAAAGCTAATTAATCCTGCAACATTTCCAAATATAAAAATATTATATGCTGGTATGCAAGTCTTAAATCTAGCATTAATGAAATTTCAAAAAATTCTATTTCCTTCTTGGCCTATTAGTCTTCTTGCCAGTCTAATTATGACACTTAATCTATATGATCATTATTAATCACTGACCATTATACTTTTCCCTATAAATTCCTATGGCTGGATCACATTTATGGAAAAAAATTCTGAACTTGGCTACAATACACAACTACAACTGCACTTATCTTAGAAAATCTATTTTAAGAACCCAATTATGGGACAATTCAGCAAGAGATTCTACTCATAAATTCAGCAGCCAAAGCCATCAACCCCTATATATCTTATACGGTCCATTGGATGATGGTTAAAAAATAAAGTGATGTCAGGGAGGGTATGACACATTGAACTGAGGACTTAAATCACTTTGGCTCTTCTGCACCTTTGTTGTCTGAACTGAACTTGGATAAGCTGCCTGTTCAGGACTCACAGTCAATTATCACTGATAAGTATTTCAGCTATAAAATGACTGTACCCTATATTCCAATTATTGAAACACTGAACCAAAATGTCACAATTGGCATCAATAATAATTTTGCCTTCGTAAAGACTTGTTTGAACAGTGTGTTGCTATATTAAATGATTCAAAATTAAGTTCCAGCATATTAAATATCAAAACCATGTGCACAGATGAAAGCTCAGGACATTTTCCTCAGAAAAGATCTTATTTAAGAGTCAAAGTTATTAAATTTATCAATGCATGTTTTCATGTTGTCTTATTTCCACATCATTAAAAACAGTCTGTAACAGTAACTAGGAAACAGATACTTTTTTTGTATAAAATGCACAAGGCACAAGAAATACAGATAGACATAGATTTAAAGCTGTTACTTTATTAAACACAGCAGGATTAGACAGTGAATGGCTGGGCAGTACAATCCTCCTTTCTCCCCTCACCCCAAAATATCAAGATCGGTATTGCATCCAGCACAGGGTTAAATGGCATTATCTGATATAAACAATAAATCAGAGCTGGCTCTATTCAGTGTAATCTTCAGGTCTCAGCCCACCTCTGAATCATCTTGGGTTTTTTTCTGTAAGCAGAGATGAGATGTTTCTTAGTCTGCAAAGACTTACAGTCCTTCTTTCGCTTTATGGGCTAAAAGTTCCGCTATCGAAATGTTGAGATTATTAATCATGTTTTCCCCTAAAAGCCGACCCTTTCAGATTTAGTCAGTGCTTGACACTGGTAATAAGTCACAACAGGAATGAATATTTCTTATTTTCAAACACCTAATTTTTTTTTTACTGTAAAAACAGTGGCCTCTAGGGAAGGAGATAAAAAACCCCAAACCAATCCCAAAATTATTTCCCTTACTTCAAATGGGTGTAGTGGATAGACCACCAAATCTAGAAAACAAGACCTGACAATATGTCAGATTCACAAGTGGATGGAAAAGGACAGAGTGTCCATAGTGACAACATGGTTGTGAGATACTGAAGAAGACTTTCATAGTGAAAGGAAAACAGAAATGGAGCCAGGGAGTTCATTCAAATCTTCTTTGACATTCAATAAGCAAAATGAGGTAGAGCATGCCTCCTCTCCCTCAAAATTGTATTGTTCTGAGAAGCAAGAAATGCTGATGGACCTGGAAGAGAAAGCAGGTCTCTTCTCCTCCCTTCTTGGAGACTCTCAGGGGTAAGTTGTCCCCCACCATACTGTTCAGAATAATTGGGGAAAAAAAAGTCCTGCTGTTCATTATTTTACATAATTAATATTGCCAAAAATATATTTTAACAAAAACCAAAAACCCAAACACAATCAAAAGTCTTACTATTTCTAATACAGTTATCAAAGGTGGTTTGAGGGTTTTACCTAAATATAGGAGATAAACAGTCTCTGCCCCAGAGAGCTCACTCATAGTAAAAGGAACAGGACAAATGAAAACACAATCTAAGCAAATAAATATTAGTAATTCATTTCTAGACTAACATTAATGCAAAAAAACCCTAACATAAATATGAAATAACAAATATGGAGAAACTGAACTTGAAAATTGTAATATTAAAACAGGCTTGCTGTGATATAATCACATTAACACTGAAGTCAGATTTTCATAAATGTATCACAAAACTTTTTGGGAGTAATGCACACTAATTTAGAACAGCTACTAACAAACCAGTTACAACTAATGAATGGCTGCATCAAAACTTTGGAAAAATCAAAGCATCAATATTTGTTTTCTTATATTCCTGCTCCCTTCTTTCTCTTAAAAGCCCAGCTTCTTTCAGCTCCTGCTTAATGTGTTTGCATTCACTGTTTAAATACTATAGCTTAACATATTCATACTTTTAACAAAATCACGAGGTTAATAATCATATTACTGTATGCTCAATATGAAGCTTTTTATGACAGCTGAAATATTCATGGATCCTTGAATCCACTTCATTTTCTCAGTCTTTTTGTTTCACTTTCTTAAGTTCTCAACTGCTTAATTTAGGAAGAAACTTCAAAGAGCAACTCACATCTTTGAAGAATCATACGGAAACTGAATCTGAATAGCCCTTTTTACAAAGGCTTGAATTCAGGATCTAACGAAGCTCAAAAAGCAAATGACCCTGCCACTGCTCCTTATACAAAAAGGGTCAGGAACAGTTTTGCATCTACAGTATCGCTAACTTTGAAATTTTTCCATATGTGGAGAAATACTCAGTTATAATGAGTTCAGTGATTGTTAGCCTGCTGTTTAGAATGTAACTGAGAAATTTTAACATTAGCCAATTTGAAATGTGCATCCCATCACAATCTGAATTTGCTCCTAAAATCATTGCTTTCTCCCTATAATCCCATTTTTTCTTATTATGATCTTTTAAATGAGATAAATAGGATATAATTTCAAATAGTTCTGACAGTAAAAACTGATATTTCTCCTGTTAAACAAGTGAAGGAATGAGTTCTTGGTCCAATATTCACATCCTGAATAAATTTCATTGCAGTTTGTCTTGACACAAGCATCCTCATTCCACTGACCTTTATTTTTCAGTCTATAGAGGCTGAGACCACACAGCTTTGGTGCTGTTATAGCTAACTGTACTTAAACTTTGTGTCTGATCAACTTAAGTGTATTGGATTTGAAAACAGTTAGTCAATTGTTTCTAGTCCCTAGGTGGTGGTTTATGGTAATGTTTGCATCAATACTAACAAAAGCCATACAGCAGTACAAAGTACATCAAGGAAATGAAAGACAAGGCTGCCTGTTGTCAGCTCTGTCTACAATAAAGGCAGGATTCAGAGCTAGGGCAGAGATCGTTAGAGAACCACAAAAATGAATGAACCACAGAAATCGTAGGGCTGATGGTTCACATCAAAGGTTTGGGGACTGGCTAATGGGCAAGGTTGCTCACAGGCCACAAGACACATAACCTAGACTCATTTGGCCATACAGAAAGGTCACAGAAGGAGAAAAAAGTACGTAAGACAGTGCAATATGGCCTCATGGTAAAACTATGTAAGAATGGAAAAACGTCATTATTTGTACTCTTTAGAAGTGCGTAACGACAGTGTGTTCTTAGCAACACAGATTCATATTCCTCAATCACATCTATAAAGCCTATATTTACAGTTTCCCCAGGACAGTATTATATTACAGACTGCTTAGAATAGTTTCAATCTTACAGGTAGAGAACATCAGAATATATTATTTTCAGTTCAAGTAGCAAGCACATAATTAAAATATGCTTCTTGCAGATCCTAGAAATGTCAGCAGAATTTCTCAAATAATTTCTTTATTTCAAATGGTATCACATGTATAAAAAATTTAATACTACAGAGAAAGCTAACCTGCACAAATAGAACAATAATGATAAAGGAATACATTTTTAAATCTTTTGCACTATGTCTATATCTTTGTTATCATGTATAATTTTAGAAAAACAATTAAAGGTACTAAATACTGGCATAATATGACATATTCATACAATGGTATCTATTAATGTAAGAATGTAGTTATCCTTTATTTGAAACCTAACCTTTGGATACCTGCTGTGCTGCTAGATGCTAGAATGTCAAAGAAAAATAAGTGAAAGCATATCTCATCATGGGGTAAATTGCCTGTTGAAAAGAAATGTACTTAGTTTCTCATTTGAATGCTGCTTTCTGCTAAAAAAGAGAAAGAGGAAAAAATAGGGGTAAAAAAAAGAATGAAAAGGGAAGGACTGCTATCAAGATAAAGACTAACCAAAAACAAACAAAGAAACCCCTAAGAAGCAAAGAATTAAATAAAATCTCCAACCCACCCACAACCAAACTAAAAAGAATAAAAATATTCAGTTTAACAAAAAGTGTAATCCAAAGGGAAAGGAAAACAACATATTCTCTTTGTGTTGCTGGTCTATTTTGGACTATTTTTGGCTTTCCACATCAATGAATGAAATTTGAGATCCACAGCAAGTAGCATGATAAAAACAACAGACATACTGTATTGTAAGAACTTTTTGAAAAATAAAGTGGGAAGGAATATTTAGGAAAAAGAACAATTAATTGAACTTTTAATCTATTTTACATACAGCATATAGAGAAAAAAAGAGACATTATAAGTGCTCTGAACTCTGTGTGCTACATACTGTGTTATTAAAATGCTGCACACTACTTCTACTGTACATTCCCCAGTTAGTAAAGAAACAACTACTCTGCACAAAGCAAGGTGTAATTACATAACTATAACATTTATATAATACACATTTCGAGAGAAACAACATAGCTTAATATTCAAATTGCAATTGTATAAATAACACTTCAAAATTGTTGTTCACTTTTTGCTAAGTCCATTAAGCAGCTCCTAGTTGAAAGTTCAGAAACAATTATCATGGGTCTTTAATATTAACAGAGTAAAATCTAGTTTTTAAGCAGGTTTGGAATAAAGAAAGGATTACTTTACCACTACGGAAAACAAAGCAAAAGTAATACAGACCCTTTAAAAACCATCACTAAATTTACTTGACCTACCTTATCTGTAGCAAAATGCTAAGTCCCCCGAGAGGCCTTTGACTAATTTTCCTAGTAAATTCTTCAACGACACATAAACAATCAAGGTTTCTTTCACAATTCACTCATTTTACAAATACTATATCATTTTCAACCTTTAGAGATTATATTAAAACTCCCCTAAAGCTTAGCATATTGAGTAAAGAAGCATTTGTACTTTAAAACAGGACCATCTGCATTTCATTAACAGCTTAACCACCATCTTGTCTACAGATAAATACAGCATTATTAAATCTGTTTTTCAGAAAGTAGTTATTACTTTGAGTTCTTAAGTTGCATCAAATTATATTCTTATAATATTCCAAAGCTGTAATTTAAAGAGTTTAAAAAAATAAAGGGAAAGAACATAAGTATCTTTCTGAGGCAAGTTATTGATGCAGCTTATAATAATGAGGCATAGTTTGTACCTACTTTGCAAAATTTCATTACAGGAAAGAATTGCTCCAATTTTATACAAAAAAAAAAACAAAAAAACCCAACCCATTCAAAATGACAAAACGTGTTTGGATAGAAATTTAAAAAATTCAAGGACGTTTGAACGTTAGCTGTCATTATGGTCCAGTTCACTGTTTATTTCTTTGGTATGCATCTCCTGACCTGTATATAAAATTCATAGTTTCAGAAGTGACATGTGCAAGCCTTGGACAACTGGGGAAAAGGCATATTTCCTGACCTTGTAACCATAGCAACCACTTGCTGATTGGTAGCAGGCAGCCTTTCCATCCTTTACCACTGAAGGCAAGTATGTGAGATTGCTGGCTTTGTTTGTGGCTTGTGCTTTATTTACATGCAAACACGAATGTCAGCCTTAAAATCCCCCTTCTTTTCCTGTTCATTTGTATGTTTTTGATCAACATTATGGTAGGAGAGCAGGGAACGTGAGATTCTTATTTCACAGTTTTGCAATCAATTTATTACAAATATTAAAGCAATAAGTGATTCCACTTTAACACATGCACATACACTTGGAACAAAGTTGGAAAGATAACAAAATTCTGCTGTTTGTGCTATTAAGATGTGCTTACAGTAAATGATAATGTTTTATAATTGATTCCAGGGAAATAAAATGTTTTTAAAAAGCTTTTCAATAGGAAGCTATTCATAAAACAGCATTTTCCCTCTTTTTCTACCTTTTCCTTTGTCATTTTGATATTAAGGAGTAGACTGGCCAAATAAAACATAAGTGTGGAGGCTGCATCATTCCATGATTAAGGTTCCAAATTTTCCCTTCAGCATCACATTAAACAGGTTGAAGGTTCTCAGTCCAGCTGAATTCTTTGTTGATAGCAGTCACAAATACACATCCCCAAAGCCTCCACTACATTTTCTCCTATTTAAATAAAAACAAACAAACAAACAAACAAAGGAAACAGAACACACACAGAAAAAAAACACAAAACCAAACACACCTACAAAAAATACCCCAAAACAAACCCTGAAAACAAACGCAAAAAAAAAAAAAAAAAAAAAAAAAAGAAGGGAAAAAAAAAACAGAAAAAGGACTAAGTGCAATTCAGCTTGATGTAGAATCTGTTCAAGGGTGACATAGACTAAGCATGCATGGACAGATTTTCTTCTTATCCTGAAAGAGGCTGCATCTCCAGGTCAGGACTTGTGATAGGGAGGTAAAAGGGAAGTCCACTTAGCCAATGTCTTGCTTAGACTATAATAAAGCATGCACTAATGAAAGAGCTCACTTCATGATATTCTGTTTCTAATGCTACCATTTGAGAAAAAAGGAGAAATAAATTTCTTCTACATGAATAGTATACAACATGCTTTTAATTTAATGGTTAACATCAGCAAAATATTTTAGAGTAATTATTTTGTACTTAACTAGCATACTTACAGGTGCCTTTTCACCACATTAATAATTATTTAATGGAGGATTTACATAATTTTCAATTCTTTGTATTAACAGGATTATTCCTGCTTCCATTCTTTCTCATTAATTACTTCAGAAATCACTACTATTAATTGCCAAAAATGAGAAGCAATAATAATGAAGTAAAAGCACTTTTAAGAACATTGTTGCACAAATACCAGAAGATAAAATTCCTTTACCTCCTATAAAAATAATCTACAGAATGTTCTAAAGTTTTCATGACTTTAATAGGCTTTTTATTTCATATCTAACACTACTATGTACACACACAAATCAGATACTAAGAAATTACTTTATATATAATTTAGTTTATATATATGCATACATATATAAAGATCTATATGCATACAGTATGCAGTCTATTTGACTATAAATGGGCTAAAAATGTTTAAAAATACATGTTATGGGTTTGCTAACAAAATATGAAGTAATGCCATCATCAAATAATATTTCTAAGTAGTGATAATACATTCACTGTTTTCATGAATATATTTAGGATTCACTTTTGCAAACGTGTGAATTTACTGACAGAAGTAGTCAAATTTAAGTCAACTGATATTTTGGCAATTTCAATTACTGATTTGCATATGCTTTCCAGAATTCAGGTCCTTACATTTGAAATAAGAAATTTAAACTTTCACTTTGCAATCAGATCTAATGCAAAAAGATTCATTTCAAGTCTACAAGCCTCTCTCTGGGACCTATTTAAAAATCCCCCTATTTAAAACTCATCCTTCCTTATTTTCTTTCTTATGTAAAGGTCATTTTTTAATGCACTTAAAAAATACTCCTCAAAGAAGTCATGGCCAAGAAAATATTTAATATTGTAGATAGTTAAAGCATGTTAATATTGTTTTATCAATGAATATAATGATTTACTCTGACCTGGCACAGACATGCACACAGATGAAAAAGATCTCTTCCAAGTAGTTAAATTACAATCCCCCAATAGAATGTAAAAGACACAAAAAAAGTCTTTGTTAATTTTTCAGTCCTTTCTTAATGTAAACATTAAGAACCACAGGATTTTGAAAATAATGGTTGCACTCAGTAGAAATTTGCTTTACTAGAATGGTGTAAAGTTCTCTCTCAGCTCTGATGTACTATATAAAACATTTCTTAACTCATTAATGTCAAATATAAATTAGTTTTATATTGGAATTTTAACAAACCAGACTCTACAGGCAACATAAAAAGCTAGACCATTGTCAGAAATGGTGTAAAGCTGAATGCAAATGTGAACCAGGTATCATTTATCATAAAAGACATACACATAAAAAAAGACACATTGCACTTTCTCGGATGTCCTGAAAATATTGCTGACTAGTATGCAACACCATTAGTAGCTGGAATTTTGTAAACAAACAAACAAAGTGCGACAGTTTTAATTGTGCTAATGCAAGCTGATTACACCCATGTTATGAAAATATTTTTTGTAGATAGAACAAATCTGGACTGTGACTAATATGCAGTGTTGAGTGTCCTGAATATGATTTCTCCACATGTATATTCTTTGAATATCTGAGCAAGCATGTTGTATTGTATTAATATCATAATTCAAAGGGAAATTTATTAAACCTCCCCCCTCCCAGTATTCCCATCATAGCTAAAAGTTGCAAATTCTATATGGCAGAGCCTAGACAGTAATATCAAATTTTAATAACAATTTCTCTTCTTCAGTCAGTGCTATACTGAAGAAAAGCATAAATTGCTGTGACTGACCGTTAGTTGTTAGAGAAGCAATCTGACTTCTCCACACCCTTATTTCAGTGTATCTGCTCTGTCCCTCAGCTGTATTAATGATAGCATGAAAGGTCACATGATAAACGAGTGACAAAAATATCAAAACATATTAGCCTGTAGCTTTGTTATCAGTGTATGGCAGAGATGACAGAAAATTGTATTTTTCCCCTGAATAATTTTGTGTTACATTTTGCTGGCTAGGCAGAGTGAATTAGGGAGAAATTTCTGCCTCTGACTGTTTGTCTCTTTTTCTGACATACTTGAAGTAATAATATACATTAATAATAGGGAGTAGGCACAGGGAAGAGGTAAGAATTCAGGGGCAGACTGTCTGTTTCAATTCTACAAGGTGCTATCCTTGTTTCTTTCGCAATACAAATTTTGTTGAAAAATATGCACAGCATCGAATGTTATTAACGCTACTGATAATGATCTGCAGTATATTATGGATACAGCAAGTGAAAGACACATGAAAAAGAGAAATAAAAAAATAACTGCAAAGCAATGAGGTTATGTTTCCACCCACTTGTACTTCTCACCACTACAAATGCACATACTCACTAATTAAATAAAGGCAAGCACCAACAATGCTCATTGTGACAGAGCCCTAGTAATTATGAATTAGAGACAGATATTACTCCTGCTGGTTTAAAGGCTGGCAGCAGTTGCAGTCCCTGGGGAGATGAGGTTAGCAATCTTTGAAAGAGAAAATAGAAATTGGCGGGAGCTTAATATCTTATGGCCTATCAGTCTCCATGGTCAGGAGTTAAAGTCATGCCATATCCAAGCTCCTTTTGCTTCTGGCAAACAGCATCAGTGGCAACTCAGTCCTTAAGCTCCTAGCAGATCAAAAACCATTGAATAGAACTGTTCTGAAAGGCACGAAGAGAGGATCACAAGCCAAACATGAAAAGTTATATAATTAAAACCTTAATAAACTGATAGCATATACATATAGATGGAATATTAGTGACGTACTGCAACACATGTGAAGTATGAATAAAAATGAGGCTGCATTGCTTTCAATGAGCAAGCAGCACTGGGAAGAAACAGAAAGTCTTCCAATCTTTACCAAAATTTAAAACAGATTTTAAAAAACTTTCTCAAATATTTGGTTAATGTTTTGTTTCCATTATGATTCATTTACATGCAGTTCCATACTTTGAATTTTCATCTGAAAAAAAGAACTGCAGAAATACTTTTGGGAGAAAAAAAGAGTTCTTGCAGTATTTATGATCTGATTCACAGAAGACAATACCAGAAATCTCATGTGAGAACATTGTTCTCATGAGATTTCTAACCAATCTTACAGACTAACACAATTTAAATAGTTTGAATCTATTCCCAAACTCCAAACCTTTGAGATATGTCTTACCACAGATGCCTTGTTATATTGTGCAGAAACTGTGGAGTGAACAAGGGACCATGTTATATCCTTCAGGAATTGTGAATGAGTAAGGAGGCATTAAAACCTGAAATTCTATCTGAATTTTCCAATTTATCAGTCATTGTTTTATTTTTTCTTTTTATTTAGAAGTTACATACACATATATATATGTATGTATGTTTATTTTAAATATGTATATGTGTATAACTTTGTAAAGAAACTCTGCTATTATTTGCGTACAAAGATAAACATCTATGAGTCAAAGCACTGCACAAACAGATAAGAGGAACCAACCTTTGCCCCAAAGAACTTACAGCTTAAATAATTCTTATTTGTGTTTCCAGTGTTATCCCTTGCGATATATTTGAGTGACTATAAATAGCAAACCATCCCTGCCCCCAAATATCTCTACATTCCTGCAATACCTGGTACTTTTTCAGCTAGAGTTCAAACTCCTTTTCTCATATTTTTGGCATATACTGTTTGACACTATTCATATTCAGCCCAATGCCATTTTTTCAAGATCCAAATCAAATTTTATACTTATAGGTAGTCAAAAGTCAGGATTCTGTTTGGGATATCTCAATAAGTTTATATTCAACTTCTTTGTGTTCTTCATCTATCTTTCTCACATCCTTACCCCAGGGTACAGCTGGTTTGGTTTATTTAAATAACCAAAATATTTCATTGCTTTACAAGACTGGTTTCATTCTTCTGTATCTCCTGAGCTTCCCTGGTCCCACACATAAATGTATATTCTGGATTTATAATAATTACCTCTGCTCAAGATCATCCAAAATCGATATTACTGGTAGCCTCTCTTTCAAAGTTTATAAAGTTTCACAAAACCTATATATTCACAAGAAAGCTGAAACTTACTAAAAGCATTTACCTTAAAACTATTTCATTTGTTGAACTCATCACCTTATGTTTTAAATTTTCGAACCAAGGCCCTCCATCATTCCCAGGCAGCTTCTATGTAAAGTACAGTGTGAGTACACTGCACATACTTCTACACTAATTTTCATTCTTGGCTCCAAAAAATAGTGTTCAAATTGTCCTGTACCTAAAACTTCTAGATCCTTCTAGTAGAAAACTACTAGACAAAAATTAGAATAAAAATATTATAATTATCAAAAAGCCTCCAATTCTGCCTTCCTGGGATACATATCTATACTGCAGAAATGCTGTCAAACATTGGGGAGCTGAAGCAATGCTCGTGCTATAGCTATAAGAAACTGAAGAACTGAGATCCAAGAAGCACACAATCTGAGAATATAGTCCATCCATATCTGGCATTTCCCATAAATGGAGAGACACGCTTTCTGGTTGTTATCCATTTCATCCCTACATCAAATATATAAACTCTGTGAGACAAATCACCCCCTAAGATTCCTATTTCTCTCCCCTGACTACAGAGGGTTCCTAGGATGACCAGCTGAGATGCTGAGGTCTAGCACAAGATTGAGACAAATTCTTAGACTATGTATTCTTTGTTTCTCATTATCTTTTTTCATGTTTGTGATGGTGAGGACAGCAACAACAAAAAAAATCTCACTAGAATAACTTAATTTTTTTCCCCTCAGTAGTATGAAGAATATGTTGCAGTCTTCATATTCTCCAAATAAACCTAATATTTTAATTGCTTTCAGCATCTAAGCTCTTTGACAGCCTAATTTTCCAGTACTTACCAGGCCATTCTGTTTGTACATCTCGATAGTCAAAAACTGAAATACAGCTTTGAATGAGCGCAAGTATTGCCAAGCCCACATATTTGCATATTTTCCAAACAAAGTACTTTGAATTAGATATCTCTGTCCATTTATTGACTGTGCTTTTTCTCAGGAAAATGTAATACTCATTGTAGCAGGAGTAAATTAAGCTGTTTGTGTGACCACATGACCACATAGTATATCTGAAGACCAAATTGATCCTCAAGGACTTTAAGTCAGGTCTAAAACTTTCTACTCTCACAAACACCATTTGACCTCAGTGTCCAGTCCACATAAATACCAACCTGCATCACCACGCTTTACTTAAAGAATTACTGATTCTTGTTTAAATCCTCTGTTTAACCTACTTTGTGCCTTCCTTGAAGATGGTTATTTTCAGTACATGAAATCAACCATCAAATGCCCTAGTATCATAGGGTCATAAAATAATAGAATCATAGAACAGTTTGGGTTGGAAGGGGCATTTAAACATCTTCTAGTTCAACTTCCAATCAATAGATATATGTATAAATCTTCTAGGAAGACTCCTGACTTTTTCAGTACTGCTCTGCCTTAGAAATATTCAATGTTTGCTGTCTACTGTTTAGCTCCACTATCAACCTTTCCATCAGGGGTGAGTCCTGAGTCTACTCTATATGGCTACATAGACATAATGACAGATAAATCTTTTATTAGCATGAATCATCATAGCTGGATTTTAACAAATTTTAATCAGGATCCATACAGTTGTTTTACTCCAACTCTTCTGCAGGTCAAGTTTCCCTCTAAATAGTTCTCATGTCCTTTGGTCACTTTTGGCTCCACAAGGCCATGGTACAAGTCAAGTGATTTGATGGCTTGAATGATTACTCAAGTCAGTTCAATGTAGGCCTATTCAAGTGACCTTATGAAACTATTTGGCAAATTTATGAAGGGTTTGCATTCAAATTTCCATTTTTCTTTGAAAAATTGTAGATCTGGTGCTTCATGGAAGTGCTTAGGACTTCACACAGAGAAGCAGGAGTCCATACTTGGTTTGGGGAATCTTTTGATTTGCAGAAGCTGTTATCAAACATTTTCAAAATTTGCATTATTCTTTCCATCATTATCAACTCTGCTCCAATTTCCTGACATTTACATTCTGGAAGAAATATTATATGCTGATTATAAAATAGAAAACAGTCAGTCTGTCATACTTTCCTTTTTCTATTCACATGCCCAAAACAAAAATCAAATCTGTTTAGAATATGGAAGCTCTAGCTTCATGTTTTATGTCTGAATTTTTGTATGCTAGCAGAACATTTAATTAATAGAGATATTGACTTTACACTTTCCAGTTAATTCTTGATTACTTTAGTCATCACCTCATCTTTTCACAGTCTGATTAGGTGGTGTGAAATCTTCCCAACATATGATTTGAGCAACATATTTTTGTTGTTGTCATTTTACGCTACAGAATTCCTCACAGATAGCGATAATTTAGATTAGTCAGCCTATGAAATACTCTACTTTTGATTTTATTTTCACTGTCTTGTTTATATTTCGCTAGCATTTTCCTAAGCAAACTGTTAAGTTCCATCTCCATTTCTCCTGGATACCCATATTGAAGTTGTAGCCACATCTTTCCATAGATCAAGAACATAACTCTTTCTTCCTGCTCTCTTTGTAAGATGGTCTGTTTTTTGCAGTGACTATTCCCTGGGTTTGTCTTTAATTCAGCAAAGGAGCATATAATATACAGAGCTATCTTTGATGACATATAATTTCCTTAGTAATATTAAAGTTATTCAGTAATTATTCAATATTTTAATTTTATTATTATAGGGGAGCAAACAATATCTTATGACTGTTAACAGTTTTTAACATATGAGGTGTGTTTTTAAACTCTAATACAGGTCACTGTTTGAAACCAGAATCATAGAATCATGTGGCACCGTTCACCACCACTCTCTGGGCCATCCAGCCAGTTCTTAACCCAGCAGAGAGTGCCCCTGTCCAAGCCGTGGGCTGACAGCTTTTTCAGGAGAATGCTATGGGAGATGGTGCTAAAGGCTTTGCTGAAGTCCAGGTAGATGACATCCATAACCTTCCCCTCATTCACCAAAGTCCAGGTACATCCATAACCTTCCCCTCATTCACCAGGTGGGTCAACTGATCATAAAAGGAGATCAGGTTGGTGAGACTGGACCTGCCCTTCCTAAACCCATACTGACTGGGTCTGATGTCATGTCCATCCTGTAGGTGCTGTGTGATCACACTTAGCATGATCTGCTAAGGCTGACAGGCCTTAGTTTACCAGGTCCTCCTTTCAACCCTTTTTGTGGATTGGCATGACATTTGCCAACTTCCAATTATCTGGGACCTCCCCAGTGAGCCAGGACTGTTGGTAAATGATGGAGAGCAGCTTGGTGAACTCTTCTGCCAGCTCCCTCATCACTCTGGGATAGATCCCATCAGGTCCCATAGATTTATGAGGATCCTAGCCTCTGAAATTTAGTCAAGGTATTTACTCAAGGAAAACCTATACAAGTAAAGCTAGCTTATAACCTCTAAAAATAATTATTTCACTTCTCTGAGTTAAGTTTCTCATGTTAACATCATGAAAGAATAATAACTGAATACAATGGGGCTCACAGGACTTCCAAGACAGTAGCAGGACTATCTCTATTAAAATGATATGGGAGCTGTCAGAATGTCTAAGCTGCTACATTTTTCTCAGTTCTTTGTGTGATATTTTACATAACTTAATGAATTATTCACTATCTCAGTAGACACTGTTTGCTAGTACTGGAACTCATGCCCCAACAAACCAAACAGTCAAAGTTTTGGAGGCTACCATCAGAAACTGTCTCAGTGCAGGATCACTTTATCAAATTTAAGATCTTGTATACTCATATACACTATGCAAAAAACATCTTCACTATAATCCTGTACTTGCCTGTGAAGGTTCTGGTATTTTTATCTCTGGTGTCCTCACTCACATCTGTACCTAGCTGGTTTTGTCACATTTTTAAATGTGGCATTCAAAAACACTCCCTGCACCTTTCCTTTGACACAGGTATTGTCCCAGAAAATATATACCTATTTCACCATATGCAAGAGTAACCCCCAAGTTATTTACAGTCCCTCTGTGGTTCACAATCAAGCAGGTATCTTGGAAACATTACTGAACACTTAGAGTACGGAGAGTTTCATATGTGGTACCTCTCTTTAACTTCAGTTCCTTCTCCCTCCTATCAAGGACGTGGGATATAAGCAGCTTCATAAAATACTTTAAAGCAGCAGTTCAAGATGGGTCAATCTGAGGGGTTGGGGTTTTTTCAACACTTCCTCAAACTGTCTGATCATCTGCAAATCAATGGACATGCTGAAACAGGCATCTGAGATCCAGACTAGGGTTTATTGCACTCGAGGCTAGCCTAATATGGGATGAGTCTATTTTGGCCCTGAGTAATACACATCAAAATAATTGACAACTCATATGTCCATGTCTGTCCAAGGCATGACTTTGAATCAACAGAATGTGAAACATCAGAAAACATATCCATTGGGACCTAATCACATAGTACAGACAGACTAGATCTAGCCTTCTCTCCTTCTCTTGCCCACTTTTCCAGTCCCCTCCTCTGAAGTTTCTATGAGAGTTCAGATGGCCATTGTCTTGGTCACCAGTCTGGAGGAATATGAGAACAAGCAAGAGAAAGGTATGTAAGGCAATAATGCACATTGGCATGATGACCACAAGGGTTTAATTTATATATGGTTAACTCATTAATAATGGGATACACCAATATGTCTTTGTTGCCTGGTCTTCTCTCCTCGAACCCAAACCCATCATTAAGTGTTGTGAAGATGTCCTGGAATAGCTTCCTAGATTGTATTTTAAAGAGGGCTTTTTTATGAAAAGCTCTCACTTTTGACACAGCAAAGGTTACAGAGATTGCAGCAAGGCACAACATTTGCAAAGTATGCACATCACAGATAAAGCAGCAGAAGTCTATAAAACATTTCAAGTACTAGTTTGCTAGACCTAAATGCAAGTAGAAGTGTTCATGACCTCACCATCTTTGTAGGCAATATCCATCCATATCCCTCAGAAGCTTCTTGCTCCAGAAGAAAAAGACTCTTTTTGAGCTAATTGAAAAAGAAAATCTAGAAATGCTGAATATGTGGCCATCATTTATTTAGATAATGTAACTGGTCTTAGCACCCATGGTCAGATTCTGAAGCCTTCTAGGACAGGCAGAAAGAGAAACATCATTTGTTAATGTACATGCCTCTGAATTAGTTATTATATCGCCAAAATTAAGAATCATGATATGTAAACCAATTAATGATGCATGCGGTACTGTATGGTGCCTGTGGTTACTATCCCAGCAATGATTTCTCATCTCAAGTGCCGGTGAGGTTGTAGAAATTGACAGTGGCCAGATTCCAATGAGCAAGAATATAGGGGTCTCATCAGAGAACATCAAAGGTAACCTTCATATGAGAACATTCTTAAAGTCCTAGTGGTCACCCAAGGACTTGTCTCAGAGGCACCACAGCCTAAAGAAAACACAAGGACCACTCCAAGTGTCATGCAGCCAGCATAGGCTGAAAAACTACTATGTGGCAAAAGCAGAAATGATACAGAGGGGCTAAGGACATTTCTATCAGTAGCAATACAGTACTGGTGAGAAGTGAGCAAGAAATGGAAGGGGGATTATAAGGTGTTATTGGTGACAACCAACAAGACCATTACTAGACCAGTGATAAAAGGATACACTAGAGTGGAGCATCAAGGCATATGGAGCATACAGAAATCACAGTTTTGCACCTTCATAAGGGGTACTGCATAAGGCAGAGGTGATCTAAAGCATACAGATCAGGAAATAATATTTTAAGGATTTTGGCTTATTCAGACTCTGGTATTACTATTAAAGACAGTATTGGATACAGTCAAAGGTCTCACAAGCCTATTAGCAATGTCTCTAGACATGCAGTTCTCTAACAATGTTACACATTCAAGAAGAAAGCTTGTTTTCTGGGAAGATAAGTCTATTAAATCAAGTTCTGACCTTTTGAAGCTTATAGATGCACAGTTCTCCTCTTAAATACACAAACAAGCAACATATCTCACACATGGCTCTATCAACCTCAGTCCCAAATTATACAATGCCAAATTCTTAAACACGCAATTGTCAGCAAGTAGGACTGTTAGAAGTCAGCACTAGGACTATTATGCACACAGTAAATGTGCCTGTAAGTGCATTTTGTAGTGTCAAGTTATTGCACAAACTTTTCCTGGGTACTCAATTTATTCACATTTTCATAAGTGATTCTCAAGTGATCTGTACCCATAAGGGTCAGATTACAGACCCGTAACACTTCAGCTAATGGAAATAACTTTTATGGGGAAATACACTGTTGTATTTTATAAGGTGCAGCCCACAGGGGGAAAAGACTATCTCTGTCACTGCATTATGCAATGACTTGTGAATGAGCCCAAGAGTGTTGGTAGCAGCATTTCCAAGCCAGGAAGGCAAGCCTGTTTTGGCCACCTACAGGTAACAAGCCTGAGACCCTGGAGTTAAAAGCTTCGGCTCTTCACCCATGGGAGAACGAGAAATGGAAATTATTAGTGGAGCACTTACACTTCTATGCATCAGATAGCTAGCTGAAAAATACTGATAGTGATACTCACAAAAATATTCTTTAATGAAGTATAGAATTTTGTCCATTTAATCTGAAATGTAAAAAGGCATAGTCAGCAAGCACTTTATATTTGTAATATTAAGGGCTTTTTCTCTTGGGGTGCATTCATCTTTACGGGAATTCAGTCTGTAATTGGATGGATAGATACTTTGGTCATAAGAAAGTTTAAGCAGCAAACTTTAAGGAAGCATTTCAGTTTACTTACCTTGGCAAGTAGACTTGAATGCTAAAGCAAGTCTACTACCCTTCAGACTCTTTGAGAACCTCACATAGAAGAAATGTGAAAGTTATGTGCTGTATGTTTGTGGCATACTGCACTACAAATCTAGACCAGAAAATTAATTTTTGTGTTTGTCATTATTTTTTAGATGCTGGTGCTGTTGTGCAGGTTTCTAACTGGGGGGTCAGCTGTCAATCTGATACTAAAGTAATAAGTATGCTATCAAAGGAAAATACTTTACACCTCAAATTATTGCTTTCAAATTTGGTTAGACCTTGTGGTTTCTACAATTGAAGGGAATAAAACAATAGAATTAAGTTCTTTGAAGGTGTTCACAGTCACTAGTACCATTTCTTAATTTTAAACAATCTTAAAATTTTATATTAAATATTATATCAATTTTAATTTTGTGATAGTCTACTAAAAAATTAAATCTCACAAAGGAACGAAGCTCATCTAACCTAAATAAGTAATTCCTACCTCCTTACTTGTGAATAATGTACAATTATTTTGAAGTTCAGAATGTTTTGACCATCATCTGTGTTCTTGTATCTGGGAATGTATTCTGACCATTACTAATCATTTCCATCCATGATGAAATTATAATATACAACAATAAAAACTTCAGGTTTTCCATTCACCTAATTTATAGATTCACATATTGACAAGGGGTTGGAATGGACCTTATAGATCATCTAGTCCCAAACCCCCTGCCATGGGCGGGAACACCTCCCCACTAGACGAGGTTGCTCAAGGCTTTACCCAGTCTGGCTTTGAACACTGCCAGGGTTGGGGCAGCCATTATCTCCCTGGGCAACCTGTTCCAGTGTCTCATCATCCTCACTGTAAAAGACATTTTCCTGCTATCTAATCTAAATTTCTCCTCCTTCAGTTTGAACCCATTACCCCTTGTTCTATCACTACAGTTACTAAAAAAGAGTCCCTCTTCAGCTTCCCTGTAGGGCCCCTTCAGATAATGAAAAGCTGCTATGAGGTCTCCGTGCAGCCTTCTCTTCTCCAGGCTTAACAGCCCCAACTTCCTCAGCCTGTCTTCATAGGGGAGATGCTCCAGTCCTCTTATTAACTTTGTGGCCCTCCTCTGGATTTGCTCCAGCAGTTTCATGTCCTTCTTACGTTGAGGTCATCAGAACTGTATGCAGTATTCCGGGTGGGGTCCCACAAGAACAGAGTAGAGGCAGGAGAATCACCTCCTTTGACCTGTTGGCCACACTCCTCTTTGGATGCTGCCCAGGATTCAGTTGCTTTTCTGGGCTGTGAACGCACACTGCCAGCTCATGGCGAGTTTCTCATCCACCATCCCACACAAGTCTTTCTCCTCGGTGCTGCTCTCAACTACTTCCCCACCCAACCTGTAGATGTGTCTGGGCTTGCCATGATGCAGAAGTATTAAGACATCTTAATTTTCTATGCAATCATTGGAAAAGAAAGACTCATCCAGAAAGTGATCTGAAGAGTACAAAGGTAAGCTCCTATTCTGATCTTCTGGAGATGGCTCTGTCTATTAGCATTGTACAGAACTTTAGAAGACTTCATAACATAGACATCTAAGTCTACAGTAAATAATGTCAACATGCCTACACACACAAATTAAAACTGCTCCTTATAAAATAATTGTTTTAAGTGATTGCATCCAATATGCTCACCATCAATGAGTGAGAATCAGCACGAGCTTCATGATGTTGTACTTCTTTTCTTGATTTCTCTAAGGCACTTCTTTCAGTCCAGCAATCCAATCCAGAATCTGTTTCACATGACCGCTGCATGATAAGCTAAATCTTTTATCTATTTCCATATTTTTTTGCAGAAATACCTACTGCCTGCATGAAGATCAAATTTTATATGGTGGTGTATTCCCTATGGTTTTCAATGCATTAAGCCATTCAAAGTGTCTAACAATGCCCTTGTATCAATAAGTCAATTAAATCCAACCGCATAAACCAAAAGCAGAATTTAGTCCTAAGTACCTAAATGATGGTTTCCTTATTTTCTTGACTCTAGCAGCATATGACAAGTTGAACTACAACATCTACTATTAATTTTTTAAGTCATCACTATATTTACATATTCCTTCCTTACACATGATTATCCTAGAATTAATGTGCTGAACACTGCTTACCAATCTTCTTACTCTCTGGTTTTAGAATATGGTCCATCAGATTTACAATCATTCAAGTCTCGTTGAAAAACATGGAAGAAAAATATTGACAATCAAATATACTATAAATGGAGCCAGAGTTTGTACACCCTGTTTTCTCTGTAAAGACTTAGTTGTACACTAGTTAACCACAACAGTTCACAGGTAACTTTAAAAGAAAGACCTTGAAAGACAAGTCTATTCACAATTCTTTTAAAATGTTCTTAGAGCTTTATTTATATACTAGAGAAATCAAAATAAGTCAAAGAAGAGCAAGGAAGATGAAAATGGCAGATCATATAGACCACATAATCAGTCCCAGCAAGTTCCATAACACATAGGTGCTCACACTACAACAATTATTTAAAGACCACATCCTTAAAAAGAAAAAACCTTTCAAAAGTTAAAGATGGGCTTTTTCTGAATAGAGCCTTGTTCATAATATTGTAATTTCCCCACTATATTCTTAGAGCTGTGTATGAGAAGATAGCAATACATAAGAGTGATCATGTATACCAGTAACAGCACAAGTAGCAAAGACTTTATCATCTGTCACAAAACCAGACAAAACAGGAGCAATGAAGTTTTGCTCAGGTGTATCAAAAAAGGGTTTTCAGAACACAAAACCATTCTGACAAATTGTTTTCCCTGCATTTCTTCTGACTTCATAATTCACTATCTTTGTTCTACCAAATGCTACCTAAGTCCTCATCTAATCACATCCAGAACTCCATTCCAGAGGCATTTCTGGTTTGCAGCAGTTTAGGAGCTTAACACCATCTGAAGGCCAAGACAGCAAAAAACTAGAGGTTGCAAAATTGGTCTGGAAAAGTTTCTTTGCAATGGATAAAATTTAATGAGGATACTAAGGTCCAATTATCGACTCAGCATTAAGGAAACCCCAAAAGGAAGAAGGCTCCACAGTACGTCCACAGATTGCAAATGTGCAAAAGCACATACCCTTTATGCCATAATATGTCATGGGAATGGGCACTGTGATTTCATTATCTCTACAAGTCAGGTATAATAAAATATGATCAAAACTGGTTGGAATAGTGCTTATAATGACAATCCACTGTGGCTTTAGATCCTGACCCAGCCCTGTGAACAAATGCCATATTCCAGTTTCCTTAAAACATTAAGACCATCCAGAAAGAACCACCTTCAGCTACCACAGAACTAGAAGTTTTAGAGACTAAGAAAGAATTTTTTTAATTAATTGTAAATAATTGTGTAATTAATGACGATTACTCAGTTAAACTGCAGAAAATGAAAGTAGGCTTGTGCACAGTTTGTATATAATTGGGCTAGGATTCACTGGGGATTTATCTTAGGTGATATACAAGAGACCAGATTAGATGATCTATTGAACCTTCTGGCCTTAAACTGTATGAAACAATGAGAGTTTTTATTATATCCAGCCGGATATGTCTCTTTCTAACTACAATGTTATAAATTATTAAATATAATAATAATTTCTGGACATTTCATTGCTGTTTTTTTAAAGAAAACAAATAAATAGCCCTGCAAAATTCTGGAAAACCTTTCCTTAAACTGAGTTTTAATATTAGTGAGTAAACTGCCTCTTTAGCAATAATAAATGTTAAAAAAATATCAAAGTTGTTATAATTTCACGTTTGGTTGAAAATTACTCAATTTAAATATTTTAAAAAACATATTTTTGTGATTTAAACATATTTTTGCTTTGAAAGGTAGAAATTTTCATTCTTTCCTGCAGAAATTACACGTTGACATTCCGTTGAGGTCTGCTCTATGTTTTGACTGAAGACGTACTATAGCTAACATTTTGAATGAAGTTTTTCTGTTTACCAAGCTTTCTTAAGTAAACCAAATAATTCTAATGTTTTTATAAGTTTATGAACATTCTTTTTTTACAATAATAAAACCAGTCCAATTTGACAGGTGTGATGAAATAACCCTATTATAATAATACAATCCTATTAAATAACCCTCTTATATTGTTTCAGCTGTTTAATCCTGACTATTGTCTATTTATGTAGTTTACAGCCAGTTGTGTAATAAAAATAATTTATGCCAAAAATTTAGATGTGTAGGTTTATATCTGGAAATTATCTTGAGACTAGAAAACTAGTTTTCATTTTGCTTTGGCTTTTTAGTGGGAGAAATTTAAAGAGGAAAATATTTCAATGAACTTGGGTGTGAGTTTATTTTATCATTGCCAACAGTGAGGCCTTTTTAGGTTTTTTTTAAAAGAAATTAATGTGGAGAGTTGGTTTAAGATATTTATATAGCATAATCTCAGAAGGAGCCATTAAAATTATGTAGTCTGATATAAGGTGTATGATGGGCTTTTAGTTTTCACCCACTTAGCCATTTGAGATCAACAACCTAGATATTTAAATTACAACTTCAGTTTTACCATAGCAATATTTTTAGATAAAGTTCATGTTTGTTATTCTAAGCTGTTTTGCTTCAGCTTACAGATATTTGTTCCCTCTTATGAATTTTCTCTAGACTATAGTTTATAAACACACCTTCAAATGTTTGTAAAGTATTATGACATTCTTTCACCTATTATCTTTCAGAAATTAAATAAATTTAATGCTTTATTTATTCCCTCAAAAACATTTTCTCCCACTCCAGAAGTATTCTAAGGTACTTTCCCCCACCCTAATAATTTTTAAGTGCAGACATTCCCCTGAGAAAATGTAGATCTCTCTCTTCATTATTGTATGCATAGGGAAATCTCTTAACTACTCCCTGCTGCCCTACTTTCACATTCCAGGGATCACATAAATTTAATGCTTTATTTATTCCCTCAAAAACATTTTCTCCCACTCCAGAAGTATTCTAAGGTACTTTCCCCCACCCTAATAATTTTTAAGTGCAGACATTCCCCTGAGAAAATGTAGATCTCTCTCTTCATTATTGTATGCATAGGGAAATCTCTTAACTACTCCCTGCTGCCCTACTTTCACATTCCAGGGATCACATGAGGCCACATCTGATGTTCATGAGAGTGATGCGTATTCCTGTTGAATTGTAGTTCATGGAACTCACTCTCACCTCTGATGATGAAGATGATCAGTACAAGCAAAATGGGTCATAACTCTTCTGTTTGGTTTTGCTAGCAAGGAAAGAAATGGGGGAACACAATGGAAGTAACAGGTGATATTTAGAATATGTATAAGCTTTTTGGCTGCTGCCTTTTGTCCGTTAAGCAAATAAGGGCAGTAACTGTGAATTTTACCCCATATCATCGAATCTTATTGGTCACTTGCCTCCACTTCAGTTTGGCCCTTTCTGCTCTAATTTATTGTTACATCCCATATACAAATATGAATGATGCAGAATCAAGAGACAACATTTACTGCTCAGGTTTTACTCATCAAAATCCGCTGCTAATCTCTGACCTCTGTCAAGGAAAATGCATAAATCCAGAGCCTTTCATTATTTCACACTTGTAAAATGTTCATTTTCCCAGGTAAATATTGATCAATATAACATTACCTTTTCAGGAACTGATTTTGAAGACATAATGCAACTGAATTAGAAATAATAAATTGCATTTACAGTAACTTTAGTATTGGTCAAACATGTCCCTAAACACTAATATTTTTGGTTTTAATGTTACATTGTCCGATAAGGTTTAATGTTCTAGTAAATGGAAACAGATACTTGAATAATTTGAAAATAAGAAAAAAAGAAGTCCAAGTCTCTACCAGACTGAAATTGGATTAAGGCTGAGTTGTACACGTTATTTCACTACAGAACATTTTTACCTACTAAAGCATAACTTTTCTTCCCTTTTAGCATTCTAATGAATCTCAGTTGCTATCAATATACCTACCATGTATTGGGGAAAAGTTCTACCATTCTAAGTTGGTCTGCAACCGGAGGAAAATGAATGAGAGTAAAGAGATCACCACAAAGTGTGACTGAAGAGTGAACTTACTATAGGTTGGATTCCTGATTGCTTGAGGCTGTATAATGTTATACAGCAGTGTGGTTATGTAAGAAACTGATTTCCTGAAATCTTGCAAGCAAATAATAAACATTTTGATATTAAGAATGTTGCTCAAAAGATTCTTATGAACAGATGCAATTTGTTATACAAATACAAATACACCTGCTTTAGATTTCATGGAATAAACCATGCTCATTACATCATCTTTCTATCCCACAAGCATTCATTGGAACAGAAGACGTGACAGAAGAATTTAAATGGGGAAACAACTTTATGAAGCAGTGAGCACAAAGAGAAATTTTCCAAATTTATTTTTTCATTTAGCCTAGAATGGTGAATATCACCTTTCCTCTATCCTTGTGTTGGTTTTAGCTGGGATGGTATCGATCCTCTTCATAGTAGATAGGGTGGGGCCGTATTTTGGATTTGTGTCACAAAACATATTGATAATTCAGGGATGTTTTCACTATTACTGACCAGTGCTTACACGGCATCAAGGCCTTTTCTGCTTTTCCCCCCACCCCACTAACAAGCAGGCTCAAGGTACACAAGAAGCTGGGAGCGGACACAGCCAGGACAGCTGACCCCAGCTGACCAAAGGGAAATTCCTTACCATATGATGTCATGCTCAGCATATAAAGCAGCAGGAAGAAGAAGGAAGGGAGGACTTTCAGAGTAATGGTGTTTGTCTTCCCAAGTCACTGTTAGGTATATTAAGCCCTGTTTTCCTGGAGATGGCTGAACACCTGCCTGCCCATGGGAAGTGGTGAATGAATTCCTTGGTTTTCTTTGCCTATGAAAGCATCTTTATCTCAACACTCACTTTTACTCTTTTACTCTTCTCATTTTCTCCCTGATCCTGCTGATGAGGAAATGAATGAGTGGCTGCATGGTGTTCAGTTGCTGTCTGGAGTTAAACCACAACAGTCCTGCTTTTTGATTATGCTCACATTCACATGTAGAAATGTAAACTTGAATAAGAACTTGGTTCAACAGAAGGCGGATAAACTCTTTCCAACTTTTAGAATGGTCTAGTGGCAGAAATGAGCAGTGCTCCCTTTTGATTAGTCAAACCTCCATACATATGCAAACAGTTCAAAATTTTCATCAAATAACACAAAAACTTTCACCGATAGACACTCCACATGCACGGTACTTAAGCAGGCTGGGTTGTTGTTTTTTTTGCTTCTTTCTACATAATAGGTATAAAAACATCAATTCTACAGAGATGTTGTCTTCATTCTCACAAGATGAGGATTTGAATCTTGTCTGAAATCTATTAGGAGATAAAGAATAGGGTAAAGAATAAGAAGAGAGCCAGATGAAGTCTGCAAGAAAAATGAATCCCAAAGGTGGCCACCTCTTTTCATTCAAACAGGAAAATAATAATTAAAAACATCTGATGCATTACACAAGCTTTGCTAATTAATTAACTGCAAGTTGTTTGTTCATACTTTGCTATAATAAAAGAGACAGCACATGGAAATAAGCAACAGAATGTACATGAATATTGGTATGAAGTTCCAGGCTCACACTCTTGGTGCAAATTCTGGCATGCTTTATAAGTCTGATCTGCGATTTATGTATACTAGACTGTACACAGAAGGAATGTATAACAAGTAACATTTACATGTTATAAAGGGTGTGAAAACTCTTAACATGCTGATAATTAGAAACAGTGTTAGAGGTTACTTGTAGTTGATTGTCTGATGTGAACACTGAAAGACACAGTACTAACAGTGATATCTAGCTACAGATCTAGTACATAAAGCACAACAATCAGACAAATTTTTAAAAATATTATCAGAAAGTGTTTTTTATTTTCCTTCACTGAATTTTTGTAAAAGAGGTTTAAAGGAGACATTCATGCTCTGAGCATTTGAACATCATCTGTGTAAGACAGCAATCTTCCTGTTTTGTGGTCAGCATGCCTCACCTAAGGTATTAGGCACAGATATATATACAGATATGAAAGCTTTTGTCTACAGAAGAATAATCATGAGGCACTTCATAAAAACAAAAACCAACCAAACAAAACAACAAAAAGAAGAATCACAGTATGTGCTATGTGTACAAATCACTACATATTCCGTTGCCCTTCAGGACTGTATTCTAGTCTCCTGTTTTCTAAAGTTATGTAGAGAAAATGCTGACGATCCCTGTATAGTTTGTATCATACAGGGGGAAAAGCTAATTATACTTATTTACATGCACATAGGGTATTCAGCAATGGGTAAGCCTTATGTACAGAAGTAAGAAACTGCAAATAGTAGCCACAGGTCTTTGACATGTCCAAGGCAATGCGCAAAATATATTAGAGTTAGGCAGTTTGTACTCATTGCTACTGGATTTGATAATCCTCACTTACAACAAGACAATAATCCCAAGCGGAAAATTTTCTTTACGGAGATTTGTTTTCCTGTAGGTTGTATAATGACACAAATGAAACAGCAACATTTACTTTATGATTATAGGGCAGTGTGAACTTTATATTTTATAAAGCAAATGAAATTTGTCAGCAGAATTTAGTTGCTTACAAATTTTATAAACCCTTAAATATAATACAAAAAATAAATGAAGGCAGAGAACCATCTTCTATGTCCCACTGTTAAGTGTAGAAATATCTTATTCTGTCAATGTGATTTCATAGCAGGATGAAAAATGTCAAAAGTGGGGATGACAAATCAGTCTAGTGAGGAAAAATGACTCTCAGACAAGAGATGTCATTTGTCATGATTGCCATTTGACTGCACTTTCTCCTGTCTTCTCTTTCAGATGAATGTTACTTTGCCATTAATTTAAAATTATCTTAAATCAAAGATGGGTTGAACATGAAAAGCATAGGTACTTGTCTTTTAAAGTTTTGCAATATGCAGAAACTTATTCAAATGTAAACTTACTGAAAACTGACATACACATTATAAAAAAGGTTATCATCATGAATTGTTAACTTAGAAAATATTATAGTTCTTCAGCTCAAAAGTCCATTTTTCCTAAATACAGGCAACAGCATGGCTTTTGTTCAAAACTGACACAGCTGAGCACAGCTCTCTGAGCCACTGCATAATATGGGTGGTAATTAAGCCACAGCTTCAAGGTTGCATGGGCACAAGACAATTCAGCCTAATGAAGTATCGATTGGCTGCAGTCGAGGTAAAACAAGTTGACATTCATTTAGAGGTAGCAATGCGAATATGCCACAAAGCCACCAAAGAAGCAAGGGAAAAAAACAATGAGACTGAATTTTAATCTTGCAAACACAATTAAGAATCTTATTTACAGCATGTTGCTATCACTTAAACTAAAGCTAATTGCGTACTTACTGCCCTGACATCAGATTCTTAAATCAGCAGAAATTATATTCATAGGCTGTTGGCAAAAAGCACATGAAGTTCAGTGTTTCAATTAGAACCTGTCCTAACACTTCAAAAACCCAACTGCAAAAAAATACTTAAAGTCAAATTTTTGCTTTATTCACACAACTAAGTTTATTTTAAATGCCAGGATAAATTCCTCTGTAACACAAATTTAAATTATGTAATTTCTGAAAACAATAGTTTTACCTCTAAGTGAAATAATTTCAAGTAGATTTTTATATGTTGTCACATTATGTAAATGTTCAATGCAGTTTTTTAAGCTCAATTTTCTTCATTTGTCTTTCAGGTCAAAAGCTTTACTCACACAATCATAACCTTGACCATACTTGCCTCAAGTGCACATATGTATATAAAATTACAATATGCATAAAATGCAAATAGCAACGTATAAATGTACATACTTAAACTCACGATTGTAAGTATTTTGCTCCTAACCACTAATTTCCTCAGAAGTTAGGTGTTCTCAAAAGCCACACCACAAGTGCAAAATTTGCGGCATTACTACCAGCACAATTTCCTGTGAAACAAGAGATTGTTTTTTGCTTCTACTGCTGAATATTTAAGAGATTTAGAATGTGGATATAAATATGAAAGTGCTGGATTTTGCTGTGCACTGTTATGTTTAACTTCAAAATCCTGAAGTTTTACTTATGTACTTTGAGAATGGAATTAATAAGTAGGTTAACAAATCCAATATAATATGTTTACAAGAATAACACCAACTGAAAAAAAAAGAACTTTCAAAATAAAAATAATTGAATCCTTTCCAAATTTTATTACTGGTTACAAAGAACAATATGCAGATATTTCCTTGTTTCTCTAGAATTTCTTTACATTTGGATTATTGACTTTAATTTTAAATAATTCATTTACATCATTTTCCCCTGAATTTGTAACCAAAACCAAAATTTGGTCAATTAAGCTTGTAACTCTGTACACTATTGTAGATGGTTTAGCACTTGAGACTATATTCTTACAGCTTGCAAACAAATACTCAGAAATTGCAACAAATGTATTACATAACATCATTCTAACAAAATCCTCCTTATAAAGCTGAAATGTGAATGTATTATGACTTTTCATCTTCAAAAAGTGCAAACAACTTACAGCTTGCACTGATCACATTTTCTCATGAAAAATATCCCCAAATGACAGAGAAAGTGCTAATGTGTCTAATTGCATTATAGACCCCTCTGGCAGACAGACATTTCTTTAAAAAGTAACTCATTAAAGCACTCTGATTGCCAGATGTTGGGATTCACATCAACTGCCCTACTTGTGTACTGAATTAAGGCAGTATGAGCACTGAAGTAAGTATTAAACTACTATTTTAGCAATTAAAGTATTATACTAAGAATCAGAAAACTGAGATCTGTAAATCTGAGTACATTTGCTGTATATGAAATTGGACAGGCATAAATATTTTCTTCATGACACTTGTAAACTGATTCTATGTCTCTATTAAAAGATTTCTGGAATTTAAAATAACTAACAGGTTATTAAAAATATCAAGTAAATTCCCTTAGCACACCAGTGTTAAATGCTTACAACAGCAGTTGTATTATTGCCTGGACTCTGTGATCATGGTGCACCTTATCTACTGTCATCATCTTATGTGGAAATCATATAAAGGCAGCTTCATACACAATTTTGTAGATATTCTACAAGAATCTTCCAAACTAAAAAAGTGACGATTTTAATTTCTGCTGGTAAAAATGTATGTGATTTGTTCAAGCAAGGTCAGCACATTGCATAACATGAGAAGAAATAATACTCCAGAGCTGACATACTACTTGCCTACAAAATTTCTCCCTTCTGCTAGGTTCAGGTCTAACCACATCCCCCATTCAGCTGTGAGGTCTATGGTCTAGATGGAAGTGGTAGATAGAATTTGTAGCCACTAGTACTTCTGTTAAAAGTAAATATTTACCTTGGCAAATGCTCTTCTGGGCCCACATCTCAATTGTGAAGTAATCATGAGAAGAATTCAACCTGGTATCAGTGCAATGGGGAGTCCTGAGGCAGAAACGTTCAGTCCAGCAGACTTCAATCCCTTTCCCAACTGACTGCAGAAAGAATCTATGTCCATTGGAGATAAGTATTTTGGAATTAATGGTCATTTACAAATGTTTTCCGTTCAGTAGGCTATCAGACCACTAGTGAAGAAGCTGTGTCTCAGTAAAGGGATTAGAGAAAAACGGAGACCACTTTTGAAAGTACTCATCAGACTAGCTGCTGTAAGTGGTCTGGATAGATTGCACGCTTTACATGAAATAAGGCATATTCAGGTAATATCTTTAGGTCTAAACTTGTTCTTCTGAAATTCTTTTCCTCTTCAGAAGACAAGTTCTTCTTCCATATTGAAAATCCAAATTTTTACTGCTCTTTAAGAATATGTTATGTTTTGTATGCAATTGTATTAGAATTAAACAGGATTTTTTTAAGCATTCCAGTAATTCATGGTTTGGTCAACAGTTCATATTTACATACAACGTCAAAATTTTTAAAATCTAACTCAATAAGAAAAAGAATTACATCATCACTGCACACTTCAATAATTTAAAAAAGGCTGATGATGCATTCAAAGTTAAAAGTATATTACAATATATCAGCTGTTTATTTCCATATATCAATATATCATATCACAGCTGTTTATATCATCAACATTCTAATAATATATTATCTCTAAGTATATTTATTTTCAAATTTAAGCAAAATTACTTAATTTTGAATGCAATTTTAACCTTCCGTAGTGCAATAACAAGTTCTCACAGTACACTTGTACCAGTGCTAACCTGTGTCACGTGGTTTCTTATTCACAAAAGTAAGTGCAAATAAAAAGATGTATCAGTTGCTGTATCAGCAAATTTTCTGAACTTCATCAAAATAATTAGAAACATTTCCCAGGAAATTCATAGTTGTTCTCCAAATAAGTGTCTGCTCACACTTTCTTTATACTTTTTTCAACATTCTGCTTTCAACCTCAATATTTTAGAATTTAACATAAAAGAACCACGATCTCTTATAAAATACAATTATTAAGAAAAAAAGGCATTTAGAGAAAGGCAAATTTTTATTTACAGAATCTGTGTGCAATTAGGTTTACCTCATTTGAAAATGCAGTCACTAGTGATTGCATGCAATCACTAAAAAAAGTCAATTTTAATTTTCCTATATTTTTAATATATAGAAATATTAGTCAACAGTAGAACTGCATCCTAACATAATTTAATACATTTAATACTTTTTAAAAATATATGTTTATAAACTTAATACAATTAGCTATTCTAGTTGATTTTTGAAAGGTTGTAAGCCTGCCCTGTACAATATTATGTTTTAAATGTCTTAAAGAGGTATAGTGCAGGGGCAGTTTAGGACTAGAACTAGGACTAAAACTTGCAAACTGCAGAGTTCTACGCATATGCTTTACTCATCCAACCACAGCTTGAAATAATTCTACACTTAAAATGCATTATCTATTCATCCTGAAGGGAAGAAAAGAGGCCCCAACCACTGTCACTTCAAGAAAAACAAACAAGTGAAATAAACATTTTAAAAAAAGCCAGTTTGTGAAAGACAGGGAATTATAGCTATGCTTTATTCAAGTTACATCAGCTAAACTCTAGCAAAGCGGTCTAGTTTTGTCAGTTGAAAAAGAGAAGCTCAAAACTGCAAGATGTCAGTCTGTCTAGTGCCAAGGTTATAATATTCGAATAGTATCGTTTATTTCTTTTTAAATATATGTTGTTGCCTGTATTGCAAAAATCAGAAGGATATCTGCAAGAAAATGCTTTAGGTAAAGGTTACAAGTGATATAGTGTCTCAGAGATCTAATAATAAGACAAATGTGTTTTACCAGGAGGTCATCAATTCAGATTCCACAAAAAAATCAGCAATGCTTTGACTTTTAAAAAATGTCATTCCAGTTCATATTAGAGCAATGACTAATTTAGAAGCATGAAAGTCACTGTGTAAATCAGTGTGTCACTACACTTAACAACTCTAAAACTGAAGTTTTAGAGAATCAAACAGGCCTGCACCAGACTTTTTATTCCAAGGGTCGCTGCTCTTTTTTTACACCAAAGCTGATAAACATGAGATCTAGGTTGTAAGAGATACTCATGTGTTTAAAGTTAAAAATTCACTGGCTTCTAGATAGAAAAGTTCTCTCATAAACATTGTATTTTCCCCCTACTCCTATACTACTCAAGAACTATGGCAGAAATACATGTCTGAGAAGACAATTGAACTGGAAAGGGTTTTTCAGTCACAGATTCCAAGTCTCTGCTGTATCACTAAGTATGCTGAATTTTCACTTGCCTGAGTTGAAAAAGCTGTATCTGGAAAGTGATTAGTTTTCTCCTCTCCTCTCTTAAAGGGCTCTTCCAGATCTCCATTCCTTAGATAGAGTGTTCTAATTTTTAACAAAAATGTAATTGTGATAAAATATATGTGTATTTATAACCATTTGCTCACTATGCGCAAAAATGTACTTTAAATTTTTCATTCTATGGCCCCAGCTTCATTCATACAAAGTTAGCATTGCCACAATCTCATCACAATGTCAAGTGAAGACTATGGAGATTACATTATGATGTCAAAATGCAATTTCCAGGAATTTTTATTAATATCTATGGTCACCACATTTACAATATCAAATCATGATGAAAAGTGTTTCAATGTTTCTCTGGAGATGAAATTATAATATCAAGTTGATGACACAATGAGGTCAGTACAAATCTTCATAGACCCAATTGCACAACGTTCATGCAATGGGAAATATATGGAGACTGTCATATAAAGACTATAAAAAACCAAAGTGGACAAAAACTACTGAACACTTCAGCAAGCTTTAAAAACTATGAAGCTGGAAAAGGCTTTGTGAAACATGTATCAGCATCAAAAGAGTTATAAACATTTACAGGAATTACTAGACCAATTTTTAAATATCATTTTACTTAATACCCACCTTCTTCTGCACAGAGATTTTCTCTCCTGACAATCGTTCCAATGACAGTACCTTGAGGAAGTCCTAATGCAGCCCCCTAATCTCAGAACCCTGAGACTGCTCTTGCTTTTGCATCCTTTTTAATCCCATTTTTTCTCTTCTTCTCTGCAAACAGATAACTATCTGCCTTCCCTCTCAACAGACCATAGGAAGCAATTTGGTCTTCTCTCTACATTCAGTTCCTATAGTGTTTTGTAAGATTCCTCATGATGGATCTAAGGCAACTTTTAGCAAATTGTATCCTATTCTTCCCACTTTTTTTCACATCTTTCATCATTTATACACCTACCTCAAGCTCTACATCTGCAATTAAACTGAGCTTCTTATACATATCCTCTCAAAAATCCTTTCTGCACCACAGGTATTCTTCAGGATTTTTTGGTGTTTCTGTTTTTCACCTATATCCTCTTTGATTTTACTCTTTAGCTTTAATTACTGCATTAAGACCAGCAACTGCAAAATGTTCCTCTATTGCAAAGTTTGAATCCTGCTTTTCACTGAACTGTTGGCTGATGCCATGTTTGTCACTTTTTGCAGTCTTGATGGTTTTCTTTTCTGTCTGTACCACCAAATAAGAGAAATGCTGACTGTTCCACAGTCATCTCCAGAATTATCTCTGATTTTGTACCACCTGTTCCAAATTTTCAAGTTCCAGTGTTTCCTGTACTCTTTCTTAGCACATATATTTATCTCAAATGGCTTTATTAAGTCTGATTATTTCCTTCATCTCTCTTTTTACAGTCTGCATGTTACAAGCATTATTGATGTCTCCTGTGTATTCAGGCCAATTTTTTGTGCAAATTTTTTCCTAAACTCTTTCTTTGATAATTACTCAGGGGTGAAGTAATATTTAAAAGGAAATGTGAAAATTTGCTTGGCCGCAGACAGTGTTGTATGACTGAAATATGCCACCTTCATTTGGATAAACTTCAGTTCGTAAGTTAGGATTTGTATCCTCTTTCTATATTTGTCCAGAGTGATGCTAAGCAAATAATAGCTGCAACATTATATACATACATACATACATACATACATACATACATATGTATACATTTCAATCCAAAAGTCTTGCATGCCTTTATTTTAGTCAATTTCTTTTCTAAATCCTTGGGACATTTTCCTATTGTTTGAGTCACAGTGGTATTTAAGTTCTGCTAATGGAATAGCATCCATATTATACAGAGATAAAAAAAGTGCACTATCATCATTAATATTGTGTTTTTAAAGTGCATTTGCCAGGAACAATCCATGATATTCTAAACAATTTAAGGGCTAATCTGATTGACCTGGTGCCAATACAGGGGTACATCAGTGACAGACTCCACTCTGCTGATATCTTCAGGGTATAGTCATCCTCCTTCTTTTTACACATTTTAATCTTTCCCTTTTTTTGAATGTCCCCTTCTAAATTAAAAGGTATTTAAAATCATAACATTGTTACAGCTTTCTAAATCAAGAGTGTACAAAGACTTAACATTTTTCCACTTGTTTAAAGCTGGTATTCATCAGGACAGCATGAATAACAATATTATCTTCACTGAAGCAGATTATTCTCACTTCTTCTTAAATAATAAATTATATTGATGCGATTTATCCAGAACAAGTGTCATAAATATTTTAACCTAATGCTAATACCAATCAACTGGAATGTTTAATGCAAATGTAAAAGAATATATTTATCATCATTTCCTTATTTTAGAATTTATCTCCTTCATTTTTCCAGCACCAGAATTTGCATGACCTTTTTCTCATAAGGACAATGATAGAACAGGATTATAGGTTCTTTTCCACAAAGTCCACAGTATGTATGCTCATTGGCATTAGATCAGTAAAGTTTTCCCTTCTTTGAATTTTAATATCTTTGTCCCTGGTTTAAAAAAATTAATATTTTTACTGAGATACTGCAAATTTTAAATTTATTGCTACTACTCTGGATTAGACATATTTAACTTTTAAGTTTTCTATTATAAAAGCATTTTGAGTTTTCTTTTCTTTTCAATATCTTTTGCAAACTAGGAAGAAAAAGTCTTATGAAATACTTTTTTATATATGGCCCAAAGAGAAACTCCTACTTGATTATTAATATAACAATACACATATATTATAT
>NW_008681893.1:0-5675 GCF_000695815.1 Acanthisitta chloris
CTCAATCCCCTCATCCAAATCATCTATGAATGTATGAAAGAGAACTGGGCCCGGTACTGACCCCAGGGGGACACCACTAGTGATCAGAGCCAACTGGATGCAGCACCATGTATGTACTGGCATTATGTCTGACTCCTATAGTTTCTGTGTAGCTGAGTCATAGAAATGGCTCATCATACCTTCCATCAAAAGTAAGACTACCATATACTGGTGTAGGAAAAATGGAGTTGTCCATGTATGGCACATGTGCCTGTGCAATTTCCCTCCCATTCACACACAAGTGGATAGCTCTTCTGTAAGAGGATAACAGCCTGACAGTGGAGAAATGTGCTTTCTATTGTGGGTCAACATCAATCCCAAATTATTTCATTTATTCTAAGGTCTGAGTTTGAGCTAAAAGTCAAGAGCAGGTGAAAATATTTTTAGCATAAAACTTTTCAGTGGAATATGCTGATTAGTCTGTTTGTCTATCTATCTATCTATCTATCTATCTATCTATCTATCTATCTATCTATCCATAGAATAGTATGTTTCATTACTTTTCCTTTTTAAAGAAAACCTTAGAAGAAGTTTTGCTAACTGTCAAAATATTTTTTGGCTTTTTTGCTTTTTTAATTTCAAATCTGTAGTGCATTTATACTTGTAGTATTAAAAAGAAAAAAAACCCAAACATATATATGGTGTCAGAACTGAAAGAAAGCATGGTGAGTTTTACAGTATTTCAGCTAGTGCACTCTGATTACCCATTGCATCATTATTTCTATTTTAAAATGCATTTTGATTTTTCAGTCTGTTTTTAGACAAGAAGACTCTTTGAAATAATAGAAATTCTCACAGAATAGGCAAATTGATTTCCTCCCAATTCCAGCTAAAACCTAAGCGCAGAATTGTCCATCATCCTGTGGTATTTTTTGCCACAGATTAACAAGCAACATAGAGCAGAGAACAGTTCTGTACTTGTGGCATTTTGGCAGGTAGAAAACACATAAACCTTCATAAAATAAACTGGAAATTAAACCTTGAAGTGATGCACATTAAAGTGTGTACTGTTGTCTGTTCATAGCAGTCTGGCATCTAACTTTAAATTTAGGAGCCAAAACGTGACCTTGGTGAACTGGATGGAAATTTTGCTAGAAGATTAGATGGAATCTAGACCTGGCCTCAAACTTCTGCATGGAAGTAGCATTGATTTGAGGGTTTGCATCAGCAACAAGTTTTTTATCAAAGCATCCTATCTCACCTTCATCCCACTGCTGCTGCCCCTGCTGTTACCATGCTGACCCCTTGTTCATACCACGATATTGGTTCTCTCTGAAACTGAGATTCGAGTTCAGGATTTTACTGATAACTTTCAAGGTTCTTCAAGTCTTGACCCCTCTGTTCTTGCATAACCTGGTCCACATTTCTGTTTCCTTTCGTAACCTACTTTCTGTTTCTCATTTATCTCTGCTCCTCCATCACTTTTCAAGCTGACTGTGTCAAAATATGGTGCTTTTGCACAGCTGGTCCCAGTGTGGTGGAACTCAGTTCCTCTTGATATCTGCAGATTTGGGAGATAAATTCCCTTCCCCTACCTCTCCAAGATTTTGACGGTCTGTCTCATAGGGTACAAAGTGTGGTCAGGCCATGTGATACAGCTTTCATTCCCACCAGACCTCCTCCCTCTTCAATTTTTTAAAGTTAAGGTCAGGCTGTGTAAAAGAATCAGAGCTCACAGCAGAATAATTGGAGTCATTTGAGACTCACATAAAGGTCACGTAGGTTAGTGCTTTTGAGGAATCTGTGATAAGGCAGTGCCTGAGAGGAATTTGTGATCCATGCCAATATTTCTGCTTAGTGTAATTTATGGAAGAATTTTAAACAAATTGTAATAGGGACAAACCCTGCTTTGCCATGTTTCTTATCATAAAGTTTATGTGTGTTGCATGTAATATTGGACATGCATAGTTCATGTCCACTTGTTTTCCTGAGAAGTATTTGTGGGTGTCATTACAGCCTAACTCTGCTACTGAGAGCTTTCTTCCCACATAAATAACTTGAAGACATTTCAAGTATGTTTAAGAGTTAGTGCCTGTTTTTAAAAAGAGCATGCTTTGATTTTGAGACATATATGAATTAATTGGGAAAACGGTAACTTCAACACTGTACTAATTTAGCTTAGAAAAATTTCTTGATTTTACTTATATAATTTTGTATTTCAGCAGTTGCACTGCTCACACATTTCTCAAACTATAAGAGGATAAAATGTCCTTTCATACTTTCCCTATAGAACGTCTTTTTTTTCATTACTATTCCAGGTTAGTTTCATCTTGACTATGAATTTCATGACCATAAGAACTGGTCACAACAGTCAAGCATGTTTCTTTACAAAGCTGTTTCTTCCTGTAAATCACATTACAGCTCCAATATGGTTAGAACTGAAGAGGGTCTGAACAAGATTCTTCACTGGGATTCTTTTGTAAATAGCTTGATTACTAATTTTTGTTAATACAGGCTTTAAAATTCATAAGAACCAACTTCAAAGAGTATCTTGAGTATGCCACTGCTGCCCTTATCAAAGTGTGCAGTTTTCTGTGTGTTTGACCAAATTCCATAGAGACAAGATGTTAAAATAGGTCAGGAATTAAGCATATACCTTATGGGACTAAGTCTTCACTGGGCAGGAAATGAGGACCTTGGTGTGGCTGAAGAATTTGACCAGATTAGCTAGGGGGTTTATAAAAACATGCAAATAAAACAGTATATATTTGTGCTTTGACCTTAACTTATCTTCGAAATAACAGTGTTTCTCTTTCTGTCAGTGAACACTTCCCACCCAAATGCCAGCTTCTCATCATATAAATCAACTTGAGAAGTCATGCAGCAGACAGAGAAAACTTTATCTCTTGCATTCAGACTTTTGGTAAGTCTGAAAATAATATAAAGCAAAAAATAGTAATCTCTATTTTGCAAAAACAGAATTCAAACCTCTGTTTCAGCATTTTCTGGAACCTAAGCAAAATAGCACTTGCAAGGGTATATTTCGAAAATCAGCACTCTTTCATTCTATTTACATTTCACCTTTCCAGCTGTGCAGTGCCCTGACTTGTGTGAGCCATTTCAGGGCAGCCAAACTTCCACAGTGACACAACAAAGCTCAAACTTGCATTGAACTTTATCAATTTGTGAAGTCTCACAGGCTCAGGTGGTTTGGGCCTTTCAAAGAACAGTTCAGTTAAGCCCTGCCTTGGCAAGAACAAAGACTTGATAAATGTTTATCTCTTCATACCACACTTCGCTACTAAACTGACTGCCAGGTCATCAAAAATTCCACCCAAAAATGGGTGGAATTTGGAATAGTGACTGTATCTAAAACATATGGGAGTTTGCTAAAGAGAATGGTTTTTCACCAGTCTCTCACAGTAGGCCTTTATTTTACAAGCATAATTAAGCACTGCTTCCAAAATTTGTTTTCTGCAGGTTTTACAGACCTTTTCAGTGATGCAGGTTTGTTGGGTTTGCTAACCTGCAAGTATATGAGTTGGAAACTTTCCTCAGGAGCACAGCATCCCACGGCATAAAGAACAGCTCCAGGAATTCTATTTCCCCACTCTTTTCCAGAACTTCTAAAGTGTAACAGATGGTTCTTATTATTTCTCTTTTTGGTTTCTATTCCTTTTATCTTTACCCAAAGTATTTCACCACCACATATTTGTTCTGTCAGATTGCACCATGATGGAATTATGGACACTTCTGGAATGTGGGATGATCTCTTCAGTTCTTCACCCTTCCTACCACTTCCAGATAAATCCTCACTTTTGCTGACATTCCACTCCAGAGAATCATCTTACAAATGGCATACTTTCTCATTCTCCCTAAATCACTACCTCTGCAGTTTAGAATAACTTTCAGTTCTATGTTGTTTTTTTCCTTACTTTTCATTTATAGTAAAATATCTGAATACAAAAATACTTATAATACACAATGTCCTTTACCATAAAGTTGGTACCAGAAAGCATCTCAGTCTGGACAAAAGTCATGATCCCACAGGACTTGCAGTGTTCATGTCACCACCAGGTTTGTCATTGGTTTGATACCTTGTTTTTTTTCTCCAGACATAATTTTGCAGTGCTGAAAATTTTTCAGACCTGTCATTCAGAATTTCATTTCTCTCTTTATGGGATCATGACTCTCTCCTAGGGAAACTGTTCCATCCTCCATTTTCATATGGGCTCTTCAAACAGTAAAAGATACCTTTCAGCTGTTATCATATCATCTGATATATATTTTTAAATTAACAGTTCTATGGGAAAAAAAGCCCTGCAATCTGTGGTCTGTACCTAACACCTGTAACAAAAAGCATCAGCTGGCACTCAATTATTTAAACAGTTGGTCTCCATTTCCACCACTCTACTATACTGATGCACAATTTATTGCTGAACTCATTTGTTCAGTCTGGCTATGATTAATTTCCCAAATTATTCAAACATATCTTCCACTGTAGATATGCCTTATACTGTACTTTTATCATAACGGTTAAATAAGCTAATGTATTTCAGCACAAATATTGTCTATCACTTGCATTTACACTACAAGACCATTCATTCTGAGCAATAAAACGAGGCACATTTTATTCACATCTTACTTTCTTCTGAAGATAAACATGCTTTTCAAAATTCTTGTTATGGTTTTTGTTTGTGGGATGAGGTGAAAGAAATGACAAACTCACTTCAGAAAAAAAAGTTCTTCAGAACGCTCTACCCCACTTCTGGTCCCAAGAGCTATGCCTAAAATGTGCTTGAAAAGATTTCTATATTGGCAACAGGAGTGTGAGTTTTAATTTGAACAAAACAGGTATTATAGAAGAAGCTGCATATGAAAGCAGCAAGAAACCTTTGAGGTTCAAGAATCCTTTATTATTCTCCTAAGGGGCCTGTTTAGCTCTGGCACAAAAAGTAATTTATATACATCTAGTCTTCTTTATTTTCATAGGAATAATTATTCCTTCCTGTTACAGTTTTCCTTCTGTTGCTACTTTCTCCCTAGTGCAGTTTAACCTCTTTGTAACATATAGTTACAAAACATTCCTTGCAACATTAATTTCAAAGAGGTATCTCAACCTTCTTTGAAGGTGGCTTTAGTTCAGTATATGCACTATTTCTCCTGCATTAAGATTTTCCCCCCAAATTTAGTTAGTTATTTTTATCAAAGATGAGCAGAACTGCTGACAGTACAAAAAGCAGAAAAGGCAGGGTCTCACAAATCTGAAAAGGAACAGATCAGAGATGAGAGCCTGAGTTGTGGGTTATTGTAAATTATATACACTCCCACTAGAAGTTATCTCTCTATATACTATGCATTAGGACATCCTTGTTACTCTACGTTTACCTATACAGATCAGATGTCAATCTGCCTAGCACAATAAAGGGTCAAGGTGGCAGGTGGAAAAAAAAAAAAAAAGCAAAAAAAAAAGCATCTAGGAATGGCCTTATATCAAAGAACTAATGTGAAACTTAGATTTTAAAATGAGATAATCCAGAGATGGCTAGATTATTTGTGCATTCAATTCATTTCTCAATTAAAGATAGGATGCTGAGAGCAGAATGCACTGAGTGGCAGTTCCTATACGGAATGACCTCCTAAGCTATTCAAAGAGGGCCATGTAACTATAGGAAAAGAGAATATTTTTTTTCCCT